>NC_079223.1:41687447-41865078 GCF_029633865.1 Lampris incognitus | reverse complement strand
AACTTTGCCAAAAGGATGCAGGAATTCAACAATGACTGAGAATTCAACAATACCACACCGATAGAAATGCGTCCAAATGGCCGTGGTCATTTTCGATTTGTCTAAAGTCTACAAATCTCCTGCCGCAAAGATATTTCATTCAAACTCCTCTTGCAATGTAACCAAAAAGACAACTTTCTTGATTTTACATGAGAATCAAAGGTCGTACCAGCAATTTAGAGGTAAGCGCCAAAACAAAGGAACATTAAGAATTTCAATAGTGTCAGGAAACCACAAACCACCAGAAAGGCTTCAATGAGACTTTTGGCACAAGGCCTACAAGTGCTGGGAACTCTATTCAAGGGAGGCTGCATTTTTTCCCCCCACAGGAAATCATCCTTCCCTGTGTGATGATCATAAGAGAATACAGACTCAGTTACAGTAAGTGAGTCACTTAAATGTGATGAATTGTAAACGATTTACTTTATCTTCCTTCTCATCAAACCAATATGATTGTCCTCAAATTGTGGGGCATTGTCATAGAGAATTCGACTCCCGTCAGGACCGCTTATGCACCCCGTTTACACTTGGTTTTAAAATGCGTTGGGTTTTTTCTTCTCTCGTTCGGATCACAAGTGGACAGCGTGAAATACAAGTGTAAACGACCACCAAAACGTTTTGTGAACCAGTTACTCAAACCTCTTGCCGAGGTGGTCTGGGACGCATTCGACCACATATCTTTTGTAGCGTAAACGCTAATGCGTCCTGATGCGTCCCCGACAAGGACGCCACAGGAAAATACGTCATCAATGCAGGATGTGGTGGTTGTTTTGGTAACCGCGCGCCAACTTTAGAAAAAATGGCGAGAGAGGAGAGTGTGCGTGGTTGGAGTACAAGTTAAACGAGATGCCTCGTCTCCATTTGGGCAGAAGAATCAGTCCTGTCAATCTCAACAGCTGGAATAGTCCGTGCATGTATATTAGTGCTTGAGACATCTTCAAATATTAGCTATTGTTTTCACAGCTAGTCGGCAAATCTGGCGCTTGACTGATGCCCTTTGACCTTGTAGCGGAAGTGACGTAGACAGTAACGACCTCTTCTTCTTCCTCCTCTTGTTCTTCTTCGGAGTAACAAAATCTGATCACAAGTGGTCAGCAAGACGCATTTGGAGACACATGATAGACACAGGTGTAAATGGCGACGTATCTCGCCATCCACTTGGGATCCATCGCCCAAAACGCATTTTAAAACCAAGTGTAAACAGGGTGGTGGATCGCCGCTGTAAAATACAAGGAAGTCAGTGAACCTGTTTTGAATCCCTCTCTACCAGCTGTCTCGTGTCGTCCTACTACAAGGTTTGCTTTTTAAGAGTTTATTGAAACATGCCCCTGGCTTTAAAACAAAATGGTAAGCAAGTCTCCATGAAACCCTGACCTGCATGCCCTCATCACCCACACCAAAGCTAACCGCAGATCTCTGCATCGGATGATACAAAATTATTTACTGGGAGAAAAAATGGTAACACTTGCTATGAAGCTTGCATCTGTAACACCCTATAAGCATCTATAACACCCTATAAGCATCTATTGCATCTATAACGCCCATACTTTCCTATAATGTGTATTACAATGACTAATGGCTATGGCTGAAGACTGTGAAACAGCACTGAAGTGTCATTATGTATCGCTACAAAACTTCAGCAAAACAAGTTGGCTATGATGCATTATGGCATTTGACAGATAAACAGGCTAATGATGACATATTTATAATGCATACATCCGTTTTAAATTGACATAATGTATCATAAAGGTGGTTATGAGGTGTTGTGAGGGCGTATACATGGTTATAATGAATCTTACAATGACTTATAGCTACACTTATAGGGCGTTATAGGTGCTTATAGGGCATTATAGGTGCAAGCTTCATAGAGAGTGTTGCCGAAAAAAATAAATGCATATTATTTCACTTTTTAGAGCTGACCGAAGGTTGCAAATCAGACACACAGTATGATTAACCCTACAGCGCAAACCTTATTTTAACCCGGTCGATCGATCTCCTTTGTATCACGGAGCATCCTTTAAGCATGACTCACCAGCTGCTGGGAACAAAAGCAGCACCCCCCCTTCCCCCCTTCCCCTTGACTGGAAATGGAGCCACTCCTCAGGTGAAAAGAAGCCTGGGCCTTGTCCCACACTGTGTGGATAATTGGAGCGGACACAGTGCTTCCTATGTTCACCATCACAGCCCCATCCATGCAGCACAAAGCGCGTCACACAAAACAGCAAAGCAACAATAGAAACAAGTAAAACTCCATTAACCCATTCCAACAACAAAAAAAAAAGACACAAAGCATAGATATAACAACACACAGCGGCTGATTACAGATTGGCAAATGCAAGCTTGTATATAAAAAAAACCCAATGTGTTTTCAGCGTGGTAATACACAGACTAGATGCTCATTGATGGAGAGCCCCAGCCTGTTCTGGATGCAGAGGTGGAGAGCAAAGTGCAGCCCAGACACAGTGGCTGCAGATTCAAAGCAACACAAATGATTAATCATTGCGCAGAGACGCCTTTGTGGCGTTCAATATCTCTGTCAAAAAGTAATTTCCTGTCAAGATGACTGAGGGTCACAGAGCAACCGTTCCCTGAACTACGATAATAATAAAAGGAAGTAACAAAAAAAAACAGAGTAAACGATCCATAATCAGTGGCGTGGTGGTGCAGTGGTTAACGCGGTCGCCTCACAGCAAGAAGGTCCTGGGTTCGAGCCCCAGGGTAGTCCAACCTTGGGGGTCTTCCCGGTTCATCCTCTGTATGGAGTTTGCATGTTCTCCCCGTGTCTGCGTGGGTTTCCTCCGGGTGCTCCGGTTTTCTCCCACAGTCCAAAGACATGTAGGTCAGGTGAATCAGCCGTACTAAATTGTCCCTAGGTGTGAGGGTATGTGTGTGTGTAAGTCGTATTTCAACCCTTTCATTTAGAGCAGGGATGGGCAACTTTGATGATAGAGAGGGCCACAAAAATGTTATCCTCACTACCAGAGGGCCAGATTGTGACCATGCACTTCCACCAGTGAGCTACTGTAACCCCATCACTCAATTAAGCAATTATAGCTACTAATTTAATGACAAGAATAAAATATATACCGGTAATCGAAGTTTATTATACCAACATTTCTATTTAATGAGCTTAACACAGAAACAAAACGTCCACATTCCTGAGAGATATACCGTTATTTCGCTGCAATGGGGTCTCAGAAATCATTCAATAATGGCACAAAAGTTAACATTCACACTAAGTGCAGCAAGTCAGTTTTATTAATTAATATTTGTGTTTGTAGTGCATTTCTACTCTGCCTTCCCATTCCATGACATGTTTCAAATAAACATGCATTTAGCTCAAAATGGTACATGGGCTGCTTTTTATACAGCGCTTTTCTAGTCTACCGACCACCCAAAGTGCTTTTTTACAATGTGTGCCTCCCATTCACCCATTCACACACACATTCATACACCGATGAAGCCGCTGAAACTCACCCACAGGTGGATCAGTATATATATTTCTGTCTTAATGAGATACTTGTGGCCTCTCCTGCTGGCGCACAATAGACTGAATGTCAGTGTCTGTGCATCCAGTCTGCACGAGCTGGAACAGAGTTTCATCTGTCAGCCTGTTTCTCTCGTTTGACTTGATGCGCTTCATCGTTGAGAAGCTGCTCTCGCAGATGTAAGTGCTCCCAAGCATGCTGGCCACTGAGAGTGCAAGATCCCAGAGGAGTGGAAAGCGGGACTCGGGTCATCGTCTCCAAAATGAAATTCCTCTCTCATTGTGCTTTGCTTGAAAGAAGGGGGTCTAACTGTAGTTCGCAAAGTTCAAGCTGCAACTCTGGAGGTTGCTCGCTGACGCCAGCAGAGGGGGGGGGGGTCAGCGAATAACGCAATCCGTGGCTGCATGGCGTGGCAATCTTGAAAGCGTTCCTTGAACTGCTGCCCTAGTGTTTCTACGTCTGCTCTGTACTTGAGAAATGTTTCCTCACATTCGGGGACATCTTTGCGCATCTCTTCACAGGTGGGAAAGTGTGCCAAATTTGGACGGCCGGATGAAAAGCCTTCTTTGAACCGGACTGATTTACGCTCAAATGCCTTCGTGTGTGCATAGAGATCCGACAGTTTGGCCTCCTCCCTGCAACTGCATATCAAGGTGATCGAGATGCGAGGTAATATCCGCAAGGAAGGCCATGTTGCAGAGAAAGTCTGTGTCCCTGAGTTTACCGCAGTAAGCACATCGACCGCTGTCCTCCAAGAACACTGGGATTTTGGTGCGCAGCCCCTCTCCCCTCTCCAAGCACTTCCTGCAGCTCATCCATCTGATCTCAGTGTGCATCTGTAAATCCCCCTAAGCGGCACTCACTTCATCCAAAACGGCTACAAACTTCCTATGACTGAGAGACCTGTTCCCCCCTCGAATGAGGTTGGTAACCTTGGTAACTAAATCCATGACATGGCTGAAGTTCATTGTCTTGGCACAGAGGGCCTCCTGTAAGATCAAAATGAAATAGCGTTTAGCCTATGATAGAAAAAAAATCCTCACAAAGTAAACCCACATTCATAACCATATATTAATAGCTAGCTAGCAATAACGTTACCCACCTGATGTATGACGCAGTACAATATTGGACAGTCAATGCCGCTCTGTTCGAGGGGCCTGGCGAATCCAGTGCATCATCCTCGCATTGCTGGTGCGCCATCGGTAACAACAGCTGAAAGCTTGTCAAAGCCCCCATGCTCACTTACAACACTTTTAACAGCGCTGAAAACATCCTTGGCCTTGGTAGTGTCGTGCAAAGACACCAGTTTCAATAACTCCTCGTGCACTTCAAATGAACTGTCAATGGCTCTTGTGTAAATGAGACGCTGGCTAACATCCATCACATCTGCACTCTCATCCAACGCTAAGGAGAAGTACTTACAGTCATGGGTGACTTGTTTTAGCTTTCCCTCGACGTGACTTTGAATGTCAAAAATTCTTCACGTCTCTGTGTGACAGGACAGAGGGACCGTTTCAAAGTTCTTAGCCATGTTATCATCTCCAAAAGCTTTAGCCAGCTCTACTGCTCATAGCTTCACTGTTGCACCATCTGACAAGGGCTTCTTTGTTTTCGCAAGCTCAAGGGAATCCAGAGAGCATCCGGATGTGGGCCACTTCAGGCAGTGATGCGGCACTGATGGCCTTCTTCTGGCCCTGGCAACATGGATGTGAGGCTGAAGTGCCCCACATGTATAACAGCAAATATGGCCCAAATATGCCAAATCAAATGTGGGCCTTTTTTGGCAAAGATGCGGTGCTCTCGGCAACATGTAATCTGGATGTGACTGGGAAGTGGCCCGTGTGGTAAATGGTGAATATGGCCCAAATATCACAAAACAAATATGGGCCACCTTTGGCAAATATGTGGCACATGCGGCATTGCTATGGCTTGCTTCTTACCCAGATCTGGCAAACAGGAGTGGACCGCCCAAGTGCCATCATTCCAAATGGTACGTGGGCCAGATGAAAGTGTCGAGTGTGGGACGGGTCTGGGCCACAGCAATTTTGCTATCTGGGGGACAGCATAAGACGCCTTGAGAGAGGACTCCTGTGTAGCTTTTGTAAAAAGACTCTGCTGTCTGTGTATTTTTCCTTTGAGGTCAGCGATGATAGCGGCTCTGGCACCTCCGGTGTGCATGCCATATTTGCGTTTGTGTGTGGTATTGTAGTGGCAACTCAAGCAGAAATCCTTCATGGCTGATTTTGTTTCCAGGCACACGAAACACATAGGTTTGCTTTTGAATTACAAAAAAGATCCTGTTTCCCGTCTTGCCTGGAAGACACGATTCTCTAGGTCAAGTTTTCTTTTTTTGGCACTCACAGCGCTCTTCATCGCATGTTGTTGCGAAAGAGGCCCGCCGAGACCAAGACTAGACCAAGACTAGACCATCAGTTGCTTGGCTACAGGCCTCTTGTGTTTCGATGGAGCGCCCTCTATCAGTGGACAGTATAATTACAATTGGGGTCCAGTTCAAATATGGTCAAATGGCCCGCTCGCTTCCAACACCTGTGAAACCAGCAATTTATTGATATTTGGAACTTGACCCGTGGGCTGTACTGAGTGAGGATGGGGGCCAAATGCGGCCCACGGGCCACCAGTTGCTCATGTCTGATTTAGAGGGTCACAGTCACAATGCTGCCCTCTCTAGAATGAGTCACAAGGCTCACACACTTGACATTGCAGGGCTGACAGTTCACAGCCGGTAAAAAGAAGAGGCGGGCAGCTTCACTTAATCAAGATGACTCTTTTTTCAATTTGTCAATTTACCTTAAACTCCATTTCAGCACTGGCAGCATATTACCATGACAAACTATGTGACAATATTTGAACGCTTGTGTGTGACAGCGGCTATGGCGTGAAATGAGCATGATTGAGACCGCTCTACAGCATTTCTACAAGGAGGTGGAAGAGGCGGGTTGTTGCGTTGGTAATGGGTAAGCTCTGTTCCTGTGACAAATTACACAAACTACCATCGGTGTCACCAGGGGCTTAAGCCCCGAACGTTTTGAGTGTAGCCCCGAATATAATTTTAAATTTAAGCCCATGCGAAGCCCGACAAAAAAACGTAACGTGTGAATGTCCATGGTCTTCGTAACATAACAGCCGGTCAAAATAAATGCAGGTCTCAGCTAACTCCATGTGTGTGTGTGTGTGTGACAGAGAGAGAGAGAGAGAGAGAGAGAGAGAGAGAGAGAGAGAGAGAGAGAGAGAGAGAGAGAGAGAGAGAGAGAGAGAGAGAGAGAGAACGTGTCAGTGAAAGAAAATATAATATTCCAATAAACTAATGTTAACATAAATACATTTAACTTTTTTCTCTCGTCTGGTACTGTAGCATGTCAATAAATGTTTAATGATAGCAGTTGTGAAGTATTCTGCTTCTACTCAGTACTAATACTAATTACTAACAGCTACTAACGTTTTTAACATCTTAATTCATAATTCATCTGGAGAGTAAACAACAGTTTTTGAGGTACACATTTCAATTTTTCAATGATTAAGACGTGTACTTTGAATGTAAATAAGGTGCCAGAGTGCATTTTAAAAAGCATCAAAATAGAGCTTGTTTATTAAAAAAATTTCCGGGGTAAGACCCCCCCCAGAAGTCTGGGCTAAGCCCCGAATGTCCTCAAATCCTGGAAACGCCCCTGCAAACTACTAGCAGGAGTAACCCAGTAAGTCTAGAAGAAGCCGGGGGGGCTTATGTATTTTGATGACATCACCAATTATCTGTACACACCTTAGTGCATCTGGTAGCTAGTGCGTTTCAGCGTGCACATGCAAATAATTTTGAGATGGTCCTACATTACATTAAACCATTGGTATTGTCCTAGATCATTAGTGAGCCACAAACGACAACAACAGATACATACTAGGTGAAGCTGCTACCTGTCCTCTAGGGTGAGCTACAAAGTCACTCTATTTATGTTAGCGCCGCAATTAATACGGTCAAAAGTAATACTAAGGGCGGAGTTGACGCATGCAGAAAGAAGACGAGGAGCCAAACAAGGTCAGGCCTTGATCCATGCAGAGGACACCGGCACGTCCATGGAAGTCCCATTATGCAGTGGGGATCATTAGGCCTGCTATGGGACATACTGGAGCTGTGAAATCTGAAGTTCTCAAGTCACAGCCTTCCCTACTCTTTTTTTGCCTTGCCGCGTCTCGGGAAATAAAACATAACTGTCGCCCACAGAAAAGCGTTAAAAACACGTCTAATATCCGTTCTTCCAAACGGTGGAAATAAGCAGGAACGGATGACACGAATCTCTACGGCGTGGTAAAGAAGTCGAGGAGGTTGGCTTAAACACCTGGGAGCTAAAGGAGGAGGTTGGACACAAGCATGTGAAGACTCGCAGAAACGGCTCATAAAAGAATGAAAAATAATTAATTAATTTACTCTGTGGTACTATGCTTCTTTAGTCATATTTTGGCATTAATTATGAATCCAAAGATGATGTAATTTTCATGAGACGTTCTTTATTAATCACCATCACAGTCTCTGCCCCCGGCACAAAGAGTGTCAGGTGGGAGGTGGGAAGTGGGGAATGGTGGGGGGGGGGTAATTTAGCGAGAGTGGAGATGCAGCTGAATTGTGAGTTCCACCCGCAAACAAGAGATCTCAGGGGTTAGATGGCATCTATTAAAAGAATCTGTTCACTGAATGCTATCAAATGAAACTGACAGGTCTGAGGAAACGCAGTGACTGGAATGCGAAAGACCGACACTGTCAGTGAAAAAGGGGTCATGAAACAAATCCTGAAAAGGATTGTGCATGTAGCCCGTAAACGACTGAATAAAAGAGGCAATGCACTGACTGCTGCTGAAAGACACTGGAATAACCTGATCTCGTTATGTTTATAATACACTGCAATGGTATACGTATAGCTGAACCGCTCTGACAGTCGTGAAATCACAGAGGAAACCTGTTGTTTTGGGTATTTGAATACGCGACATCTTGTCTCGATTTTGTTTCGGCATTTTTTGCAGTGTAACTGAAACGTTTAAAAAGCTCTTAGTGAATGAACCCCTATTGCAACGGAGAACAGTGATTATGAGGTCTTTTACTCTCTACACATTGCTACCAAGAGCTGGAGACTAGCCAAGCTTTAATGCCTCCCTCTGTGCATCAAAAACCACCCAGGACATCTCACGTTACACTCGGTGGCTTCCTACTTCACCCCCCCGGATTCCCCACCGAGGCGATGTCTAACTGGAAGAGAATCAAATTGTGATCGATAAACTGGGCTCGTGATACCGCCACGCAGTCATTGACCCGGGATGGGGGTGCTTCCAAGGACTATCAAGAAGACAGCGTGCTATCCTGAGAGGGGGGCAACGCAATGCCTCTACTGTCAGTAGGGCTGTAGCACATTGAGTCACACAGTATAACCTGATACTCCAAAGTCACGGTGCGCTGTGTTCACCGCAGCTCAGTAGTGTCTGTTCGAGTCTCCCGGATGCTGAGTGCAGATACTATATATATATATATATATATATATATATATATATAGTGGGAGATGGTTCAGGGTTATTAAAGGTTACTACTGAGAATTCAAGGTGCCATGAGGCTCCAATAACCCCCGCAACAAACAAAATATACATCTACCCAGCCCGCTTTCCTCACAGGGATGGGCAACATGATCAAGAAAGGGCCGGTGTGGGTGCAGGTCTTTGTTCCAACCAAGCAGTTACACACCTGAGTCTATTATTCAACCAAGAGTCTTTGCTAAGGACCCTGATTTGTAGACTCAAGTGTGTAACTGCTCGGCTGGAACAAAGACCTGCACCCACACCGGCCCCTTCTGGATCATGTTCATAGGGGCGGCATGGCTCAGGAGGTAGAGCAGGTCGTCTAGTAATCGGAAGGTCACTGGTTCGATCCCCGGCTCCTGCGGAGAATGTGTCGAAGTGTCCTTGAGCAAGACACTGAACTCCTGATGAGCAGGATTGCAGCCTCCACCATCAGTATATGGATGTGTGTGTGAATGGGTGAATGCGAGGCATGCACTGTAAAGCACTTTGAGTGGTCGGTAGACTAGAAAAGCACTATATAAATGCAGTCCATTTACCATGTTGCCCATCCCTGCACATGCAAGCTAAGTTAATGTGCAGCTGCTCATTCCCGTTAGTGACCCAAAGCAACATTACTACAGATCCTGCTTATTGGTAAAGACAGGAAGATATGAGAACATGTTATGCAGGGAATATGTTGGCCCAAGAAAATGGAGGGAATAGAAAAAAATATTTAGTGGCAAATTTTACAGTGTGAAGGACAGTGTGAAGGGGTCCGCTAAATGTTGGGAATCCTCTCCAATGAATATGTCGCTACCCGGCTAAATAAAAATGAAGGGGATTTTATTCTTAACAGATTAATGCTGGCTTCCCACAAAACAGCTAGCGCCCAATTTCACTGATCTAGAAAGCATTTTCTGAATGGATAGAGTAGGGATGCATATTCCCTATCAAATTTTAAACACGAGAAATTCCAGCTCAATTGGACTGTGACACAAAACATTTTAAATCTAAATCCTGATATATATGTCAAATTGTATAATTTATTCACCACTTGGTGCCGTCCGTTATGAGAGTATGCCTCTGCACGCACTCCTGTCCCACAATTTCATTATTTATACTGTGTTGCTACCATTATACAGGCTATATAGTCTGCCATTGCCATTGCCTTCCAGTGCATTTACCCAGCACGCAGCAAGCTCAGCGGCATAATAGCAGCAACAGCTGGGACCAATGGATCCGATGAAGGCAGAATGCCTTGCAAATCTGTTCTATGGTTTAAGGTCCTCTTGGGTGATATCGGTGTGTGATGTGTGACCACGGTTGTGTATGTGATGCCCTATGTGGTTAAACTAGGATCATAGCGTGAACCGTCCTAGGAAAAAACTCTTTGCTTTATAGCAAGCTGTTTCTCCCACATGATCAATGAATATTTCATAGCAGTAGTAAGCCATATTTCATGTGCTATAGTAGCAGAGCTACTACTGGCACGATCAGGGGCTTTTGATGGTGAGCGCCCGATCAAAGGCACGGGCAGCAGGATGCAGTACACTCAGGGAACCTTAAACTTCACAATAGCTCATCAGTGTTGATCTGGGGCACTTTTGTTACCGGCCTTCCTCATTCTTTATGAGAGCTCAGGGGTCTGGGCGCTGGTCGTGGGCCCTCCTGAGCCTGACCTTGCATAGATCTGCTTTGATCTTAGCTGATGGGAGTCGCATTGCAAGATGGGAGGGGGAACGAAAAGCTCACTCGCTCTTTTGATCAGCACAGGAGAAGGCAGCCATGTACCTCGGTGGGCTACAGAGAGCTGACAAGATGGCGGAATCCATCTTGCTTTAGCCGTATGTTTCGTGTCAAACCAAACTTTTCCATCTTGTCAAAAGTTTGGTAAACTTGGGGCGTCCAGATAGCGTAGCGGTCTATTCCGTTGCCTACCAACACGGAGATCACCGGTTCGAATCCCTGTGTTACCTCCGGCTTGGTCGGGCGTCCCTACAGACACAATTGGCCGTGTCTGCGGGAGGGAAGCCGGAAGTCGGTGTGTCCCGGTCACTGCACTAGTGCCTCCTCTGGTGAGTCGAGACGCCTGTTCGGGGGGGGAGGCGACTGGCGGGGAATAGCGTGATCCTCCCACGTGCTACGTCCCCCTGGTGAAACTCCTCACTGTCACGTGAAAAGAAGCGGCTGGTGAATCCACATGTATCGGAGGAGGCATGTGGTAGTCTGCAGCCCTCCCCGGATCGGCAGAGGGGGTGGAGCAGCAACCGGGACGGCTTGGAAGAGTGGGGTAGTTGGCTGGATACAACTGGGATGATAAAAGGGGGGGGGGGTTTGGTAAACTAGGTACAGTGCTTTGCAAAGCGATCGGTCTCCAGAGATACACTGACTGCATTTGATTAAAAACAGACTCTCTTTCTCCTCACCAAGCAATCCAATGACAAACATTGTTTTCAGTGTTTGCAGAAGAGATTGGTTTTAAAGCTAAGGCTCACCACATGGCTGGTGATAAAAAAAACAAAACACAAACTGTCATCATGTCATCCACACTTCAAACAAATATGGCAACAAAGTGCCTCTGCAGCACCATAAAGACTGCATTGTACAAACGCGTTTACCGAGCTCACTAACATCACCGAACGGCCATTCTCATCATTTCCTCCGAGTAAACTACAGCGCTAACGCAGCTTAATTGCACATTCTCCCAACAGGGCCTTTCATGTATACTGCTAAGCCCCACAACCTGTCTCTGCAGACAACACATTTTCAGCTATGACTCTCGGCCGCTAATTGGAAAACCGGGAAGCTAAGTGAAATGTTCTTTAGGTATTCCGGTACATTACTCTATTCACTTCTACTTTCCAGGTGGCAATCCCTGTGGGTGGACTGTCATGTTGTGCTTTCTTTGAATCTCCAAGCTTTTGCATTAATCACCCTGAGTGTTTTTTTTTCCTTTTTTCATTTCATCCTCTAAGCCAGTGGTATACTGTACCTGAATCAATTATGGACATGTTTTATAGTAACTCGTGATTTGTGATTATATGTGTGCACAACTCTGATTGTGAGTATGTGCTTGACTATTAGTTACAATATATACAGATGGGTATATATATATATATATATATATATATATATATGTATGTATGTATATGCATTGAGCCACTAGCTGCTTCTGAGTCAGTGTGGAAGTAGGTCTCCTACTGGTCCACAGTTCCCACATTTGCTTCATACAGCCACTCTCCAGGGGTCTGCTGTTATAGTAGTATTCCATCAATACCAGGTTCTCGACCCTTGTCAATGACTGTCTTGTTCCAGTAGCCCGTTTCTCATTAGGTTGCCCTGGTTCCCCAACACCTGATGCAAACCTTGTTGGCCCGGGCAACGTCCGAGCCAGTATGACTCTATTCATGTTACTATTCACTGAATACAGACTGGAAGTCGCCAAGTCCAAATGAGAGACACCACCAAAGGTGGTTGAGAATGGCAGAGCTAAGATCCTGTGGGACTTCAAGTTCCAGACTGACAAGTAGGTGCTGGCTAACCACCCAGACGTTGTGGTGGTTGACAAGGAACAGAAGACAACAGTAGTGATCGATGTAGCAATCCCGAGCGATGGCAACACCAGGAAGAAAGAACATGACAAGCTAGAGAAATACCAAAGGCTGAGGGAAGAACTAGATCAGATGTGGAAGTTGAAATCCACAGTAGTCCCAGTGGTAATAGGATTACTAGGGGCTGTGACCCCCCCCCCCCACACACACACACACACACACACACACACTGAGAGAGTGGCTCCAGCAGATTCCCCGAACAACATCCAAGGTCTCTGCCCAGAAGAGTGCAGTCCTAGGAACAGCTAAGCTACTGTGCAGAACCCTCAAACTCCCAGACCTCATGTAGAGGACCCAAACTTGGGGAAGACACACACCATACATATTGTGAGTGGCACCTGATCATGGTCATCAACACAAGGAGCATATTCTCATAAATCAGAAGTGAGGGATGTGATTCATGCCCTCTCTAATCCTTTCCTCAGTTGATCACATTAGAATGAACTTGAACTGCTGGTTAACAAAATCAATAGAGGCCACTGTGGAAGTGGGCTTTGGCAGGCCAAGCTTTACTGGCTAGCTCAGCACCAACCAATGGAAAACATTGATTCTCACCCTGTGCAGTCATGCCCATTTATTTCAGTATACATGTCCTCAAATGATGCAAGACTTACAGGGAAAAAGAAAATGGCTAGTAATCAGGTTTTTCCTGACTACCAGCCATTACTTCCTTTGTTTAATTAATCACTTCAATATAGTATCCATTATATAATTATATATATATATATATATATATATATATATATATGAGCTAACTGAGTATACGTATAGCCTCTTATTTTAGTATCTAATATGTAATATCTCCAAACCAGACTGCAAGAAAGAACGACTGTATTTCTTCAGTGCATATTAGCATTTCTTGAAAATTCATGGAATGCCTTTGGACTAGTTTGAATTCAGATCCCAATATCTGAAACTAGCTTTTCCATGAGCCACAGTCTTTTTAACAAGACTGACTGTGAAATTATTGAGTTGCATAATCATGACGTTAACTAGTGAAAAAGAATCTGCGGGAAATCTATTAATGTATGACAGATATCTACGAATCAGAAGTGACCAATCAAATTACAAGTCCGACATGTCAAAGTTGCTTCATACAGCTGACTACTCACATTTATATTTTTACCACTAAATTGTACTGTATTTGGGACAATCATAATTAAATTGTGGCTAGTCATACAAATGATCGAAAATTAATTTGTTCTCCATTCTGACTTCGTCTGTTTGACTTCCTTGGAGCAAGGTCCTTTTGTTCCCAAACCAAAGCAATCCAGCTTTTCCAATTGTGTTCATCCTCACCTCTTGCCTCTATCTGGGATATAGGCATGGTGCTCCTTCAAAAAGGGACATAATTCAATGTATTATTTTCTTGAATGGAGGACCGCATGTGTCCTCATCGCACCGCCTGATGTCACATTATCTGAAATTATAATCCTGTATGCAATAGCTGTCAACCGTCTGCAGGAGCGTAACATGCCTTGTCGATGCAGCTAATCATTTCCAAGCGCATGTGTGAGCACGTGCTTGCGCACTTCTTATGCAAAAACGCACACAGTATACATTAGCAACGCAGATGTCTGAGACAATTATCATTTAAATCTGCATGCTTAGCACTAATCACACTGTTCTGGGGAACAGTAATACCCTTTAAATACATATTTCTGTCTCAAGAGGATGCATGAGGTGTGGATTTCCTGGTGAATCCAAACAGGGTGCCGCGCTGCCAAGTGTGAAAGAGGAGACGTGAAATTGGACCTCCAGACACAGAGACATCACTGCAGAAGCCTGTAGTGATTTCTGTGTGAACATCTAAAGGCTGTCGAGCTGGAGAGAGAGAACGGAGTGAACACTTCAGAGGGTAATTCTGTAGCCAAGCTCGGGGACTCTCACA
Source organism: Lampris incognitus (assembly GCF_029633865.1). Lineage (NCBI taxonomy): Eukaryota > Metazoa > Chordata > Actinopteri > Lampriformes > Lampridae > Lampris > Lampris incognitus. Next base: position 41,850,496 of record NC_079223.1, on the reverse strand, counting down.
CATGTTACACAGGGGCTGCAACAAAGAGACACCATCTGAAAACTTCTGAGGCTACCATGACAATGTTTACCTTTGTGTCTTTGCGGTTTTTTGTGCGCGTGTGTGTCCAAGTGTGCACATGCATTTGCCCATGTGTGTTTGCATGTGTGTGTTTGCATGTGTGTGTGTGTGTGTGTGTGCATGCATGCTACATCTCAGTGCTCTCACATAATGTCTTTGTCTGTGCTTCCTCTGATGCAAAGCGCTGATGGCAGAACTGACACGTGATTTTATTCATCATGTTTAGGCTCATTAATAAAACATGGGGCAAATGTGATTGTGGCGACCTAATGGTAAACATGATCCTTATTAATGAAAACCATCCCTTGAACCCTTAAAGGTCACCACCGCAAACTCAGAGCAGCAGCACTCTGATATCGGGTCAGTTTAGGCAACATCACCACCATCACCACCATCAACAACACCACCATTACTGCCAACATCACTACCAATCTGTCCTGGGCTCCCTATTACTCCTCCCACTGGTTTTACAAACCACCGGGCCAGGACACATCCTGTTCAAGAAATTTACCATGCTTTGGGGTTAAAACACCATATTAGCCTTTTGACACTCCACGGAAGAGAGTGCCAGAACTGGTGGTGGGGGGGGGGTGAAATAGTATAAACGGAGTGATATGATGATAAAACTCCTGTATACAGTGTCCAGTGCAGGGAGAGATGCAGGGAATGGGCAGGCAGGCACAGGGTAGGAAGAGCTCTCTTTTGTATTGTCAGCCTTTCAGAGGTGAAAAGTACACCAATGACTGAATAATGCATCTTTCCTCTCTGCAACAATAGCTGTCCACATATGAACACATGCAAATCAAACACAGGGCCAGAGCTTCAGTTTGAGCCTGTTGACGTGCCAGAGAGACACTCAGGAGACTCACTCAAACAAGGGTTTGGGCAACATTCCGCATCCAGGATATATATATATATATATATATATATATATATATATATATATATATATATATACCAGCCTAATATTGTGTAGGTCCCCCTCGTACCGCCATACATCTCTGACCCACTGAGGCATGAACTCCATAAGACCTCTGAAGGTGTCCACTGGTATCTGGCACCAAGATATTAGCAACAGATCCTTTAAGTCCTGAAAGTTGTGAGTTGGGGCCTCCATGAATTGGTCTTGTTTTCCCACCACATCCCACAGATGCTCGATCGGATTAAGATCTGGGGAATTTGGAGGCCAAGGCAGCACCTTGAACTCTTTTCCATGTTCCTCAAACCATTCCTTAACAATTTTTTGCAGTGTGGCAGGATGCATTGTCCCGCTGAAAGAGGCCACTACCATCAAGGAATAATGTCACCATTAAGGGTTCTACCTGGTCTGCAACGATGTTTAGGTAAGTGACACGTGTCAATGTAACATCCACATGAATGCCAGGACACAAGGTTTCCCAGCAGAACATTGCCTAGAGCATCACCATTGCTTCACCAGCTTGCCTTCTTCCCATAGTGCATCCTGGTGCCATTTCTTCCCCATGCAAATGACACACACCCACCCGGCCATCCACATGATGTAAAAGAAAATGTGATTCATCACACCAGGCCACCTTCTTCCATTGCTCCGTGGTCCAGTTCTGATGCACACGTGTCCATTGGATGTGCTTTCGGCGGTGGACAGGGGTCATATTATGGCGTTCTGACCAGTGTGCAGACATGCGGCCCGATATGCACCAAGCTGCGATGCATTGTGTGTCCTGACACCTGTCTGCCATAGCCAGCATTGACTTTTTCAGCAATTTGAGCTACAGTAGCGCTTCTGTGGGATCGGACCAGATGGGCTAGCCTTCGCTTCCCATGCACATCAATGAGCCTTGGGGACCAGGCCGGGCCCAGCCTGTTCCTGTTCCCCAGCAGTCAGTAGGCCCTGCCAACACTCAACCTGTCCCAGTTTCTGAGCCGTCAGCTGCCCCTTCCAATGCTCAGCCAGTCCAACTTTCCGAGCCGGAACCTGCCAGCACTCAGCCCGTTTCAGATACCAAGCCATTGGCTGTCCTTGCTGATGCCAAGTCTGATCCCAAGCAGTCAGCTGCCCTTGCTGATGCCCGGCCTGGTCTCGAGCCGCTGATGCTCAGCCAGGTCCAGATTCCGAGCTGTCGGCTGTCTGTGCTGATGTCCAGCCTGATCCAGAGTAGTTGGCTGCCCTTGCTGATGCCCAGCTTGGTCCTCAGTCATCGGCCATCCTTGGCAATGCCCAGCCGGATCCCGAGCTGTCGACTGCATTTGCCGATGCCCAGCCTGGGCTGAGTCATCAGCTCTCTTCACTGACACCCTGCCAGACCTCTAACTCTTCCAAACCTCCAGCAGCTGGCTGTCTTCACCAATGGCCTGTCAGATCTCCAGCAGTCCATTGTCTTTTCCAGCGACTTACCAGACCTCCAGCCATTGGCCGCACTCACTGATGCCCTGCCTGACCCCCATCAGTTGGCCATCTTCGCACACACTCTATCAGATCTCCAGCAGTCAGTCATCTTTGCGGATGACCAACTGGAACTCCAGCCATCAGCTGCACATGCCGATGCCCTGCCAGATTTCCAGCGGTTGGCCATCTGCAATGACCCACAGCTGAACCTCCCAGGAGATCAGACGGTCGTCTTTGCCGTCGCCCAAGCTGACCTCCACCTGCCCGAAGTAGTGGGGTCCTTGGTTTTGGGGTTCTTTGTGGGCTGTTACCAATGGATTTTGATGTTGCCTGGTTCCAGCCCTCCCAAGAAGGCACATTTCCTGAATCCCTGGGGTCCTGCCTTTGACGCCTACAGCATCCCCTGCTGCCCCATTTCCAGTATTTCCCTGCAGCTCTCCCTCCAGAGTCAGCATCTCCAGTGGCTCAGCTCCCTGTGTCTCCTCTGGCTCCACCTCCAGAGTATTTAACGGCCCCACCTATGGCTCCAGGGGTTCAACTCCCAGCTTCCTGTGTGGCAGATTCCTGTTCCCTTGGTCCTGGTCCCCTGGCCAGCCATCCATGCACCGCCTTCCTGGTTTCCTGCCTTCTGAATGGCCTCCTGAGTAGTCCTACCCATGCCGTCAGCCTCCCGAGCGGTTGCACCTTCATCTCTGGCCTCCCGAGCGGTCCTGCCTATGTCACCAGCCTCCCAAGCGCTCGTGCCTGCATTGTTGGAGTCCAGAGAAGTTCTGCCTATGTTGCCAGCCTCCTGAGCAGTCTCGTCTATGTCGCCGGCCTCTTGAGTGGCATTCCTGTCTGCGACACCGTCCAGTTCTGTCATTTATTTTTGGCAGCCATTGTATTGGTATTCCATAGGTTGAGTCAGTCACTTATTATCTCTATCATTGTCCATCTTTCTTGGGGGGTTTTCCCCCCTTTTTCTTTCCAATTGTACCTGGCCAAGCACCCCACTTTCTGAGCTGTTCTGGTCGCTGCTCCACCCCCTCTGCTGAGCTGGGGAGGGTTGCAAACTACCACATGCCTTCTCCAATATATGTGGAGTCGCCAGCCGCTTCTTTTCACATGACAGTGAGGAGTTTCGCCAGGGGATGTAGCGCATGAGAGGATCATGCTATTCCCTCCAGTTCCCCCTCCCCACCGAACAGACAACCCGAACGACCAGAGGAGGCGCTAGTGCAGCGACCAGGACACATACCCACATCTGTCTTCCCACCCACAGACACGGCCAATTGCATCTGTAGGGACACCCGACCAAGCCGGAGGTAACACGGGGATTCGAACCGGCGATACCCGTGTTGGTAGGCAATGGAATAGACCGCTATGCTACCTGGACGCTCCCTGTCTTTCCTGTTTTATTTTGAAGTTCACCTGTCTTTTCGTGTCAGTTCCTGCCCTTGGTTTGGTCCTCGGTCAACCCTGTTTCCCAAACCTGTTCCTCATTCCCTGATTAGCTCTCCGGATCTAATACATCCCGGGTTCCCCTGCCAGATTGTCTTGTGTGTACAGCTGAGCTATCCAGCGTTCTCCAGCCTAAGTTCTACCTGTTACCATGTCTGAAGTCTTTTGCCTGTTCCTGGACTTTGTTTCTCTGCCTGCCCCTCGTCGGATGTGATTGCCTGTTTGGACTGACTTCCCTGGTATTCTGAACTTGTGCTTTGAACCTGTTTTGCCTGTCTGCCCTTGACTATTAAACCGAGTGTTCTATAACCTTTCTGTCTGAGTTGTGCGTTTGGGTAACGTGACAGAAAACAGTTGACTTTCGGCTGGCCCATGAGGCTCTTTCCCAAATATGCAAAGTAATTTTTTTTTAATTTATTGACGCAGAGGTGTGCCTGAGCTGAAAAGGTACTTGAAGGCCGCCGCATAGGGTCCGTAGCAAGGCGCATATGACACTTCATTCAAGTATGTTTTAAAAGAAGTGTGTGTTGTGTGTGGGGGGGGGGGGGCTGGCTAAGATGCTGTGTCCTAGTTCTCTCCCCTCTGCAGCTCTGTGCTGGAGCAAACCCAGGACACGTTGCATCCGGCCCAGATACACCTGATTTCTCCTTGCCCTCGCAGGTATTTAGGACAAGCACTCGTACTGTGCAGAGTTCACTAGGTGTGCACTAAGCCCCGGTCTAAATCATACTTCATAACCATCAACATAATGAAATGACAACTTTTCTTTGTACATAATGCCATTTAATAGTGACTACTGTTTTACAAATCTACACTTCAAGTAGCAAAGGGGTGTTGTTTGCATATATATATAGACTCCCTGGAAGAATTATGGGCAGCTGGAACAAGAAGAAGCCCCTGTCAGTTTTGGATGGGGTTCACATTTCAGTGGCCACTCAGCGGGGAACATTTGAAGAATATGAATGTTTTTTGGGTATACGTGTTGCTACAGCACGGGAGGAAAAATACTCCGGTGGGGCAAGTTAGCTCAAAGCTTGGCCGAAGTACAAAGGCGATGAGTGGCATGTGGTATTTTTGACACCGAGCAGGCAGAGTAAGAGAGCCGCCCGTACTTCCCTGCCCCGGACTGATGTAAAGAACAGGATCACCTCTCTGTAACCTCATTCTGTGGCAGCCACCAAAGAGCCTCCAGATAGCAAGCTGTTTAAAACATCCTTAGAAATATTCTGTCATTTCATTAGACGTTTAGTCAGTTCCCACTTATTCTGAGTCAACTACGATTTTACTTACAACAATGAATCTGTGGACCCCCAATTATCAACACACACACAAACACGCACATAATGACAAACCTTCATAAAAGCGGTCACAAAATGGATATAAATAAAACTCTGAAACCTAGCAGGGATGCTGGGATTATTCAGAAGTGGCTCTTAATTGGTTTCAATGGGCGTCTCTGTAGAGTGTCTGAACTGGCTGCTAAATGAGACGCTGTGCTGTTTTGCTCGCTGCAGTGCAAAGAGGGTTTTTCTTTGAAAACACATACAAACACACACACACATACACACACACACACACACATTAAAAAATATCAAGAGATAAGATCTGAATCTGTCAAACGAGTAATTAATGTGGTGATCTGAAATCTCCTTTATCCCAGTAAATCTGCTTCTGGGCTGTGCGTGTATGGGCAAGGTAAGATGTGCAAAGAATTTCATGCAGGATTTGCACGAGACTCCATTATATGGGCTCGGCAAGAGTTTTTCTTCTCTTGCCTCGGTCCTCTAGTCTAATGCAACACTCAAATGGGACTGAGCTGGACGTAGGCCCAAGATAAAAACAGCTATGTTTCTGGCAAACTAAGTGGCACCTACTAAATGCGTCTAAATACTGCTGCGACACTGCAAGAAGTATCTTTTTTTCCACTTCTGCTTTAAGGGACATTAATGCTATCAAGCCCGTGGAATGATTTCCCCGTGACAGAGCTGAGTAAATTTACTGTAGCAAATGAAGTGCTGTGTAGTCTGTATCCCTTGGAGCAAGGGAAGGTGAAAATGCAGTGCCAAAAAAAAAAAAAACATGACGGGTTGGAAAGGGAAGAGAAAACAATCTGTAGGTGTGAGAGAGAAAAATACACTGCCTTAATGACAGACTCCACCTCCGCCCATCCAGGCCCACTTCAGCTTCATTCCCATGTCCTAATCCTTTCTCCTCAAGCACTGGCTTGGTATACACACACACACACACACACACACACACACACACACACACACACACACACACACACACACACACACACACACACACATGCACACACAGATATGTAGACATATGTGCATGTAGACAATAACATCGATACACAAAAACACAACTATGCAGGCGTCTGGATAGCGTGGCGGTCTTTTCCGTTGCCTACTAACATGGGAACTGCCGGTTCGAATCCCTGTGTTACCTCCGGCTTGGTCGGGCATCCCTACAGACACAACTGGCCGTGTCAGCGGGTGGGAAGCCGGATGTGGATATGTGTCCTGGTCGCTGCACTAGCGCCACCTCTGGTCAGTCAGGGCACCTGTTCGGGAGGAGGGGCAACTGGGAGGAATAGCGTGACCCTCCCACGCGCTACGTCCCCCTGGCGAAACTCCTCACGGTCAGGTGAAAAGAAGCGGCTGGCGGCTCCACATGTATGGGAGGAGGCCTGTGGTAGTCTGCAGCCCTCCCCGGATCAGCAGAGGGGGTGGAGCAGCGACCGGGACGGCTCGGAAGAGTGGGGTAATTGGCCCAGTGCAATTGGGGAGAAAATTTAAAAGAAAATAAAAACGCTACTATGCAATAAATGTGGACAAAATTAAAACACAATAGCATGCAGATGACTATGCGTGCAAGGACACACATTTGTACACATATACACACACACATACAAACAAAGGGAGCAACCTTCCGTTGTTCTGTCTTCATCTCAGCATCCAGCTGCACCGGTGCTAGCGCCGCTAAAACTTCCATCTGCTGCACATAACCTTACTCAAACAAGGTCACGACGCACTGGAAAAGTGTGCAAAAGAGCCGGCCTATTCACCGTCAGCCTTTTAGAAGTGCTGCATCCTGCAGTGTGTGCACCGGTGGAAAAGTTCATTCAAAATTGACATGTCCTCCATTCAAACATAAATAAATAAATAAATAAAACAGTGACTGAACTAACAAAATGTAGGTGCCGCACGGGATAATAAGACTTCCACATGATGGATTTATCTTTATTTTAGAGATTCTGAAAGATGAATAGATAGTGACACAACCCCCCCCCCCGCTCCCCGTGTTTTAATACGCAGCATTTTGGAAAGGAAGTATTTGATCATAGGAACATGTGACGTACTCCAAAGAATATGCTCGGTGCCTTGGACTGCTGCCAGATTCAGGGATCAGACATTACCATGGCGGGACCATGACAGTATCCTCTGTGTATTGCAATACTGGTAAGGGCAATTACAGCTGCGCTCCTCAGTGAAGAGAGGCCAGTAGCTGCAGGCAGGCATGCGCAGCTCATTTGAATAGGATGGATAAGAGAAATTGAGAGTCTAGTGCGGGGATGAAAGGAAGTTAGGGCCTCAGTATTCAGTGCAAGCAACCGGGCGACTCGCTCCGTATCTATCTTTATCCTCGACCAAATCTGCTTTCATTGCCTCGTACGCTCATCCTTGAGGCGGTCGAGTAGTCATGCACACCCGGAGATGTGCAGGCAGGCAGCCACACACTCGCATGCTTACAAACACATGCGCCTGCGCATGCACGCACCACACTGACATGGGTACGTACGTACACAAGTGCAGAAAGTGCATGCACAGATAGATAGATACATGTGCACACAAACACATGCGCGCGCAAACAGGCATGGATACATTCACACACCAGCTTAGGGAAAGCCCCTTCTTCTTTTTTTTTTAAATCCTTTGGAGCAAAAGCCTGAGGTACATATAGTGCATACTATCCCTGTTTAATTAATGCATGCATTTGTCAACGCTGTACTGCCTGAATACTGCAGCGCATTCTCCACAAATACCCTCTTTTTCAAAAGCGACACGCCAGTGCTAGTCCGAGTTCATATGAGGTCTTAGAGAGAGGAAAGTGCCTCTTTGTCTTGGGGGCTTGGCTCATAGTAACACTGAATAGCACTCAGTCAGCTCCAACTGTGTTTACAATCAAGTGGCATGAAGCCTGTGTGGACTGACGGGAAGCTGGACAGACTGCAGCTAGCCAATCATCGCATTCACTGAGGACGCCATCAGGGCATGAAACCCTGTTTTCTGTCTTATGATGGCTGATGGTTTCCAAAATCCACCAGCTGCTTACACACCGTGACTGGTCAAAATGGGCTAGAATAGCCCCTTTTCAAACAATTACCCCAGTAACTGGTAGAGTTCGCAAAATTAACAGCTGCACCCAAGATTTATCAGACGAATCGTGCTGGTACTTGGTTTCAATGAGAGTTTGCTGGGGGGGGGGGGGAAGCCACGCAGTAGTGCACAAGAAGGATATAGACCTCAATCGGTTCTATAGCGTTTCACTGCTAATCAAACAATCTGCCAAAACGGCCCCTTTGGCAGCCACGCTTGAACGTCATCAACCTGACCACTTGATTATGTTTGCGGCCAAATGCTGCTCTAATATTACTGCCTAATGTAGGCCATATGCTGTTTTCCAAGAAGCCAAGAGATACTGTTTCCCAGAGACCTGTCAGGCAGCGGGAGTCGTCTAGTCTAAATCAAACTAACTCAGCACCCACAATGCAGAACATAAGCCTAATGGTGTACTGTAACATATTGCTCATCGCTGCAGGGCAATTATCGCTCCTCGGCATCGCTTTAAAAATTGGGTGCGTGTGAAGCACTTCATCAGTAAACCAGGCAAAATACAAATTCTCAGGACGTCGAGGGGCTCCAATTTGTGATGCATGGAGAAAGACTATGGGAGAAGTTACGTCTCCCTCGCTCGTACGGTTAATTCAATCTTGACTCATGAAGAATGACACACTACTCTAATGCGTCCCTGAAATGATAACATTGGGAAGAAAATTCGATCAAATGCCCTCTTGCACCCAAGGTTATGGTTGACTTGAGTCAACACGGCAGCATATATAACATTGCGGCTGATGACTGCGGTGATCATGATGATGAGGTTAATGATGATTAGATTGCACTGGCTCAGCAAGGTTGGATGAGATGGCACTATAAACAATAGAAGCATATTAAGAGTACTTCGTAGGCCATGCTCAAGTGCTACTTTGCTCATATCCATGCCACGCGTTAATAAAAATTCTATTCATCTATCACAGATGGCAATGATAGGGATTATATGGGCCTACTCGCCCCATTTAGTATGCGTAAAGCAAAAGCAACAGGCCATCTCAGCCTTGAGCGGCAGGGCTGTAGGTCTCAACTTTTGTCCATTAATCTCCACTGAAACACTGAAAACCATTATTACATCGAGGCAGATGAATCTCTCTGTCTCCGATCACGTTTATCTGGAACTTGTCTATGGGCAGCTATATCCAACATACACACTCCTTAGACTGGAGGGCCATCCATAGGCGTACTCACGGCATAAAAATGACGAGCAGTATTTTTAGCCCTGAACACTTGTATTGGCATGGATTCAAATGCACGAGAGCAAATAGATTTGCAAATAAAAATGAACTATTTTCGCATGCATGACTCTGCACACGTGCATGGATGCGTAACCAGAACTTAGCGGTGAACTGGCCTCGTTTACTAGACTTCACTTTGCAACTTAGATAGCTCATTTGAGATAATCCTACATTAACGCCTGCATTTTCAGTGCACAAGGGAGAGCTCAAGAATCAGTGCTTAGCACACTTGGTACTCTTCCAACGGGCTTGTTGCTTATGCCCAAATCGACACCAATCGTGAATTACTTTAATGCAAGGTACTAATCGTTCTCAATAATGCAATTGACTAAAACGACTTCAATATTTCACATTTAAGAGTTCAGTCATGCATGCGTGACACTAATTTCATCATTTTGTGGAAGTCAGAGCACCACCTCTGCATCCCCCCCCCCCGACACATTATCCCCTTGGCCTGGATTAATTCGAAAACTCGTGCCGTGCCGTGAGGTGATATGATATGATTATGCATTTTTCAAATTAAAACGGGAAGACTTGGCGCGCCGTACAGCCGGCATTCCTCTGTTGCAAGCGGTGCATCGGCCGCGCATCATAAAGGAGACACGGGCAGCGTTTCTGCCCATCAGTACAAAGTTGGGCGTCACACCCCCCCCCCCAAAAAATCTCTACCGCCAGACAACACGAGCTGCGAAGCTTAGCGTCCCCCCCCCCCCCCCGGTGAAACGAGCCTAGCCCCTCGTGCAGCCGGGGGCGGTCAGTCTTGCCATGCTCCACACACCTCGCGCAACCCGGAACTTCTGCAACAGTTACACGGCGATCGCTGAGAAATGCGCGTGTACACATATGCAGCCTACTTTCCCCCCCCCTTTTTTTGTGTCCACTCACCATCTTCTTTCTCATCAAAGACCGGTCTTTTTGAAGAACTGTTCGCTCCCATCCTCTTCTTCCACTTGCTCCAGTGAAACATTGATGCGCGGGCTCAGGTTGCATTCCTTGCCCCCCCCCCCTTGAAATGATCACTAAACAAATGAATACAACTACAGCTCGGGGTCGGGCGCGGCGATCACGCGCGTCGTGCTCCCCCCGCTGCGTCCATCGTCTCTTGCGTGTAGAGACGACCGCGGCTGGCTGTTGGGAAACCAGCTGAAGGCCAGCGTGCCGGGTACCGATTCTTCCTTTTTTTTTTTTTTTTTTTTGCAAAAAAAAAATAAAACACTGTTACGTCGAAAAGAGGGTGGGGGGAGAAAAGAAGAAGAAAAAAAACACACGCTCGTTGTGATGTTCAGCGGTTCACTCTTCCGCTCCCGGCGAAGGAGAAGTGGACTTGGGATCACTGGGCTGCGAGTGTGACAGCTGTTGGCCAGTGACCGTGGTCTACGTAGCGCGCTCTGTCATTGCATGTGCAGAATTAAGGACCAGCCTCCCCAGTTTGGACACTGGTCGCTGCGAACTGGAGGGCTTTTAATCCATCTGCTGGAGGAAGTAGTTTTGCAGGCGCGCTCCACCTCGGGCGCATCCAGAGAGCGGATGCAATTAGAAGATGGGTGGGTGGTACCAGATCGCTGGGCGAAAGAGGGTTTAACACTTTACCGCCCCCCGGTCTTTGCCCATGTGCACAGACCCTTGATGCTCGGGGGGGAGGGGGGGAGAGAGCAAAATACACTCGTTTATACACCTCATGCATGGAGTTGTACACATCGGATATGCAGCTTTTGTAGTGTCATTGTGTGCACCGGCGCCAGTAATCATAAGAGATGTAGCAGGCCAGAAGAAATCAATGCCACGCAAAGGAACAGTCGATCGGTTTGATTTAAAGCAAGTAAAACGACGACGGCGGCAACGCAAAAATCGTGTGAACGCCCTTGTTTGACCCGCGACGGCCGCCGTAGCTGATGTTGCCGTGGTTGCTATGGTTACGAAACCTTTCTCCCGTGACATTCGACGCAAGTCGTACGGCTCGACGTGGTTTTTTTCTTCTTTTCTTTTTCTTCCCGATCAGCAATAACTTTAGTTTTCGGTTGAACATGATTTCTTCACAAGCTGCAAGCGTCGACCAGGTGGCGTGTTAAACTGTCAAATTAGGAGCAGGTCAATTTGTTCCGCGCTGGTGTTTGAATCGCTGGGTTATTGCGGCGGCTAGCTAGCTAGCTAACCGCCTCGGTGTGAACGCCGGCGACCCATTTGGTGCCCCCGCAGCTGGGGTCCAGACTGTCGGACGTTAAGATGTTTATAGGATGCTCATTCTAGTTAAAATCTGGGTTCCGCTGCTGTAATGAAGTCCAGTGTGGACTGCTCAGAATCAGTTTTCTGAACGTGTTTCTGCATGATTATGTCCGTGCTGTGTGAAAGTAGTTGAATTGCACGCAACACTTGGCTTTCACTTATTGCAGGCAGAGAAATGTGAAAATGTGTGTTTTTGCAAAGGGACCTCTTTTCAGCTGCTTAACTACGCTGCTCATTTAGGGGCGTCAGCTCTACCGGTTCAGATCGCATAATATTGGGAAGTATGTAATAAATATACCTGAAAAAAATATATATCACATTTTCAGGTATATTTGTATATTTCACACACACACACACACACACACACACACACATATATATATATATATATAACTTTGTTAAAAGAAACACTCAATGGTAGGGAAAGTGCTCAACAAATAAGGAGCAAAATAATCCAGTGAGTCAAGTAAATTCTTTATGAGACAGTACAAGCCTGTTTCATGCCATAAGCAATCATCAGCTGTCAATGGCATGAAACAGGCTTGTACCGTCTCATAAAGAATTTACTTGACTCACTGGATTATATATATATACACACACACACACACACATATATATATATATATATACATATATATTGTAGCGAAGTGTAACATGCATGGATAAGTAGACACGTTACAATATATACACACACACACACATTTTCAGGTATATATGTGTGTGTGTGTGCATGTTACTTGTACTAACAATTTGAAAAACTACAACACTACATGTTGCTGTCCAGCGAGGTAGCCAGCACTGAGGTCAGAAAACAGCCTCTGAGAGGGAGAAAAGGGTTAAGAAAATGAAATCCTTCCTTTGAGTAATTATTAATAACTCTTAGCACTATAACACAAATGAAAAGCCACCTTTTTCCTTGGAGATGGATACCTTTTCCTTTGCCAAAAAGGGATTTTTTTTCTCCAATTCTTTCATGGACTGCAGAACAAACCTCGGACCTTGAAACAACAGACCCCTTACACACAACTAGAGGATGTTGACCAAAAGGAATTATCTGAAACCGTTGCATCAAAGACACTTGTTTTGAGCAGACGAAAGTTAACAGCTCTTGCAGGAAGTATCTTCAAAAATAGCACACTAAAGGTCAGCTTAGTCTTCAGTACACATCCGTCCTTCTCATCCCTTTACCTACTTATACATATATATTTGATTTAAATTGTTTTTGTAGAAATTACGTAAACTAACAATTTCATTATATCATTCAAAGAATTTATATCTTGAAGGAAATCAGTTATCCAGTCTACCGGATTCAATGTTCACCAGCTTGCCCAACCTGGTTTGGCTGGACCTGAGAAATAACCAAATTGTTGCTCTTCCTGCAGTAATTGGCTTGCACAAGTGAGTTTTCAAACTTACAGGTTTTTGTTTTATAACCTCGATTTAATTCCAAATCTATGGGTTGCTGCATGTCTTGATTGTTTCTTGTCATTTCTTTAGGCGGTTTGAAATTGTTGTTACAACATGTCCTAAACGAGGGCTGTCACTTAAGTGATGTGCACCATTAAAATAAAGCATACAGTGTAGCAGCACACATGCCTCTTGAAAAATAAAAAAAATAAAAATAAACACCCTTGCAATATCACTTAATTTGTGAATTGGTTCTTTCAGATCACTGAAAACATTGTTGCTAGAAGGAAACCCAATCTCAGAACTTCCACCAGAGCTTGGTGAGTGGTGTTTTAATGACATTGGGAATATTGTGAAAGCACATCACTCTAACCCTTAATCTTCTTCCTGTTGATTCTATTCCGAGTAACCAAGGAACGTAAACTCAGTCTATTGTTGCACTCGCTGTATGTCACTCCGAATAAGATCATCGACTGCATGGGTAATATAACGGAAATATAGTAATAAGACATTCATTTTTCCTTTCCTTACTCTAGGTAATGTGATAACCCTCAAAGGCCTGAACCTGAGGCACTGCCCCATTAGGTTCCCACCCCAGGACATTGTGCAGCAGGGCCTCCAGTGCATCCTCCAGTACCTGAGGGATGCTATAGCTAGGCGACCGATTGGTGCCCAGGAATCTCATGCAGGTAAATGAAATAAGAACTGCCACCTGAACTTGAATAGCGTAACAGCAAGCTCTTTAGCATGCATTTGTCCTCTGAGCGCGTCCTAGCCATCTGCTCTTTTTGCAAAAAGAAAGGAAGGCTGGCCACAAAAATAGCTCCTTGCCCTGGTTCCACTTCAGTGGTGTGACTCTTGTTCCCTTAGAGACGGCACGTGCTAGTCAGCTGACTTTTCTCCCCCCTTGTTCGAGCACTGTAATATTTTTAGCCACATGAAAATGATCAATAACCTGTGAGCGCTTGACGGAGATTCTCCGTCATCAAGCAATGTCTGTAGCTAATCATACTAAGCCCAAGACAGCCCTCCACAGGAAAAGCCGAGACAAATGGCTCAGCCCACCTTTTTATCTCTCCGTCTTCCAGGCCATTAACATTTAGAGATCCTTTTCCTCAAGGGCAAAATATGTCATCTTGTTGGCTATGTGTGGTTATCCAACAAGATAACATTGTATGGGCCAGTAAAAGATGCTATCATTATTATTTCACTTTATTTTTCATGACTTAAAGCATAACTTTTATTGAGAGTTTCAGCACAGATTTGTAGATAGATAAAGTTTTCCCGCGCTGCATCATAATGCAACATTTAGGTCTGTGGTGGCCTAAACTTAGCTGCAGGGAATGTTCTAGCTTGTTCTGGCCTGTAGGCAGAAGAATGTAATGATACTAGATACCCCAATATCATGTTTGAGGTTTTCGTGGTTGTTTCGTCAGAAGATGTGCCCCCGGTGGAGAAGCTCCAGCTGTCAGAGCTGGTGAAGTCCAGTACAAAGCTGTGTGAGGTACCTCAGGATGAGAAGGACCTCCAGAGGTTCAGGGAACTCAAAGAGAAGATAATCCTTATGGAGAGAGCTGAACTGGACTACAGAGGGCCCACGGTCCAACTTGCACACTTCCCGAGGACCATGCAGAGGGGTAGAAACCTTAAGTCACACCCTTTGCCTGTTATCAAAAGGTAACTAAACATGGGTAAAGCTACAAAGGATCTAGTTGACGTTCAGAAGGGGGAAATTGTGTTTCTTGTATTTGAATATTTAAAAATGTCCAGGTCCAGGAATCAGTACGGTGGTCAGTATCTGTTCTGGTCTTTTACAGATTTGTAAGTTAAGGTTTGTTAAATATGGATGGGACTATCTCGCAATGTCTTACCTTGTACATTTTTTTTTAAATCCTTCAAATCATTGAGAGGTTTAATGCCGAGGTCTACAGTTGAAGAGGAAGGCAGAAAATACTGCATAATGCCTCAGACAAGGGGAAGCATAAAACTTTTTTTAATGACCTTCTCTATGGAGGAGGCCAAGTGATAAAAATCTCCCAGGCTGTGTCAACTGGGGTCTCAGTGCTCCGGAGAGCAATAAAAATAAAACATTTTCTTTCGATTTATTTGTCAGAAAGAAAGAGATTACCAAGGCCAGCATAATCCCTGCCTTATCTCTGTCTGATACTGTGGAGCGGAAGAGGTCAGAAGAGCGGCGACGGGCAGCAGTGAAAGAGTTTAAAGAGAAACAAGCTACTGTGGAACAGAGAAGAAAGTAAGTGCAGACCGGAGTCATCTGTAACACACACTCGCTAAACCGTCTCCCGACATGTTCATCTCCCTTCACATGTGATAGCATGTTTTGGATTCAACCGATAATACAGGTGGGATAGAATGCCACGAAATCATGGATATGTTTGTTTAACCGATTTCAAACGGACAGACAGCGAGGGATCAATATTATCCATCTGTAAAGCCCACTATGAATGAGAGGTATATGAAGAAATGAAATACACTCACAGACAACCCTCCGTCCCAACCAAGACAAGCTGGAAATGGTACTAACACAAACATGTATAGGAGAAAATAATATATTAACATAGTGCATGCCTTTTGTCCTTCCCACCGACCCCAGAGACCGGGAGCTTCTCTGGGAATGGCGCACAAAGGCCAAGATGATGCAGGACAGGAAAACGTTAGATTACAAGCAACAGAGCCTTACGACAAAAAGCAAAGAAAAGGTATGTTTGAATTTATTCTCGAAATGGCATTTATTGTAGTATGGTATAGTATGGTCACTATTATAATTCAGTTGGTGTTCAGTTGCTGGCCACAAGGCGGCAGCATAGCACCGCCTCTCCAAATGTGATTAAGCGAAACCGGTGACAGAAATAAATGAGAAATTGCCGCACAGGACGAGGTATTATAAGAGATTGTTAAGATGTAAGGATGACAAGAGTCTATAATAGAGATCTTGGGTTTCCCATCTGAAAAAGGTTGCTCAGTTGAATAGATAGCAATCAGTCTCAGCAGAGCACCAACATGTGGCTTCTGTATGTGTGTGCACATGCAAGTGCACACAAATGCAAAGACAGGTATGATTTTAAGAAATTTTCGTGTCATGTACAGTCACATGCAGTCAGCACACCAAACACTTCTTTGCTTAAACAGCCAACATCAATATGAGCATACACTGAAACACTCCCTCTCAGCAGTTTATCAGAATGACACTGTTATGCTATATCTAGCTTTTGTGGGCTGTGTTTACAGCAAAGCTTATATTCCAGTTGTATCCTCGATCTGCATAGACTCTGTGCTCAAGAGAAAAATGTTGTTCCCTTAAGAAACTACAATGTCCCCTCTCCTTTGCAGGCTCCAGAGATGACTATGTGTGCCACAAAGTCTGAGCTAGGTTTAACCAATAACAGTGACACTGTGGCTCAGACAGGGCATATTCGTCCACAAAGATTACAGAGGCAGAGGTCTTCCATGTCCCAAAAGCAACAACAGGAGGCCGGGTAAATGGGATCAAATGATGACAAAACAGCCCCTCAGCAGGCCAAGACCAAACAACATACCCATTTGTCTTTATGCATGCTCAGTAAGCCAGGTAAGGAAGTCATGGTAAGCTGAGAGAAAAACATTCAAAGTACTTAGACATAGAGAAAGACATGCATGTCAGGGTTAATATTCCTGCCTGTGCCTCTGACCTAGGCAATGGAAAGAAGAACTGGAGTTGGTCCCCAGTGCTCCTATACAATAGGATGGATTAAATGGAGAAAACTAATTCGTTGTAAGAATACAAGGACAATGGGTAGTCCGGGTAACATAGCGGTCTCTTCCGTTGCCTACCAACATGTGGATGTCCGGTTTGAATCCCCATGTTACCTCCGGTTTGGTCAGACATCCCTACAGACACAATTGGCTGTGTCTGCAGGTGGGAAGCCAGATGTGGGTGTGTGTCCTGGTCGCTGCACTAGCGCCTCCTCTGGTCGGGTGGGGGGAGGGGGAACTGGGGGGAATAGCGTGATCCTCCCACATGCTACGTCCCCCTGGCGAAATTCCTCACTGTCAGATGAAAGGAAGCGGCTGGCGACGCCACATGTATCAGGGGAGACGTGGTAGTCTGCAGCCCTCCCTGGATCAGCAGAGGGGGTGGAGCAGCAACCGGGATGTCTCAGAAGAGTAGGGTAATTGGCCAGATACAATTTGGGGGGGGGGCTGCAAGGACAAAATAAAGTGTTAAATCAGTTCATCTGGATATAACATTTATTGACAGAAATGTTTCATCACACATCTAGGTGACCTCTTCAGTCTCAACTGACTGCAGGTGTCCCCACCTTTATAAACAATACAGTTGCATAACAACCAAAACCAACGATCAGTGTCATACGCAAATGTTGGTGTGACCATTAAAACTAGAGTTACAATGGCCATGTGTACTATTCACAGAGGATTGGAGAATAGCTGTAATCACAGCATTGTAAGATGGTGACAAATGTACTCTTAGGCCCCCCCCCCCCGGTCCAGAGACGGTCGTTCCGTCCTCACATAGACGGCCTCTTTGACTCCCCATTCAAACCAGCGTTCCTCCCTGTCAAGGATGTGCACATCCTCATCCTTGAAAGAGTGGCCACTGGCCTGTAGATGGTGTAGACTGTGGAGTCCTGACCTGACGTGTTAGCTCTCCTGTGTCATGTCATCCTCTTGGCCAGCATCTGTTTAGTTTCCCCGATGTACAAATCCCAGCAATCTTCCTGGCACTTAACAGCATACACTATATTGCTCTGTTTGTGCTGGGGGACCCGAGCCTTGGGGTTGACCAACTTCTGGCGCAGCTTGTTTTGGGGTTTGAAAGTAACTGAGATCTAGTGTGGAAAATACATGTCTCAACTTTTCTAATGCTCCTGCCACATACGGAATCACCACTCGTTTATGCTTAGGCAGCTGTTGTCCTTCTCTCTTCGATTGGCTGGTGCACTGTTTGGGCGTCTTTAGTGCTTTTCTTTTATACTGTGATTGCAAACATTCCCAAATCCTCTGTGAATTGTGCACATGGCTATTGAAACTAATTAATGATCACACCCATATCTGCATATGAAACTGATCGTTGGTTTTTGTCGTTATGCCACTGTATTGTTTATAAGGGTGGGGATACCTGCAGTCAGTTAAGACTGAAGAGGTCACTTAGATGAGTGATGAAATGTATTTGTCTATCAGCGTATCCTGATGAACTGATTCACCTTTCTTTGATTTTCATACCTGGTTTTTATTGAGCATGCATTAAAAAAATGGCTTCCCACTGGTTTACGCTTATACAGCTGTTTTCCTTCTCCTCTCTTCGATCGGCTGGTGCACTGTTTGGTGTCTTCCTGGCTTTGACAAATGCCCAGTAAGGATAACTACAGTTAACCAGGGCCTGTTTAATGTGAGATTTCTCCCTTTCCCCAGCTGCTGTGTGTGTTGGTTTACAGTAAACATCAAAAGTCAAACGTCCCCCATCACCAACTGTAATTTCACAGTCTAAGAAGGCTAACTTGTCATTTTTCATATCCTCCTTGGTGAACTTGATGTGGTTTTCCACAGAGTTAATGTGGTCGGTGAAATGTGGTACGTCCTGAGATTTAATTTTAACTCAGGTGTCGTCCACAAATCTGAACCAATGGCTAGGTAGTGTCCCTGGATAGGACATCAGAGCCCTCTTTTCCATTTCCTCCATATACAAGTTGGCTACTGCAGGTGAGACAGGTGAACCCATAACACACCCATGCTTCTTCTGTCTATAGTACTGCCCCCTGTATATGAAGTATGTGGACTGAAGACACAGTTTCAGGAGCAGACACACTTGGTCAGTGTTAAGGGTGATGCTATTGCTAAGGGTGGGGTCGTCTTGTACTTCATCCGGCTACCTCCATTGCTTCATCAACAGGAACGTACGTGAAGAGAGACTTCACATCATAAGAGACCATTGTTTCATCCCCCTCCATGATGATGTCCCTCACCTTATCCACAAAATCCATAGTGTTCTGAATGTGATGTTCACTGCCTACCAACAGGTTAAGAATAGATGCCAGAAACATACCCATTTTAGCCCCTGCTCCCCAGGAACACTCAGATCAGATTGTTATGTGATTTAGAATCACTTAACTTGCAAAGCAAATTAATAGCACAGCAATTTTTCTTGATGATCTCAGTTGGGTTGGCATATAAACAACTTACAAAGTTACACATAGTTACAAGGACGTCAGAACACACTACACTCAGTCACGAAACAGTTCCAATTGATCAGATGGCTAGAGACACCTAGTGGATTGAGATGCACATTACAACTCTGCACAGAAAATTCACTTTATTTCTTTGTTCATCTCAGGCCATATTTTACCTGTCACATGCACAGATTTGTAGCTGTACAATGTGGTAATCCAAAAGAGAGTTTACACAGTATCTTTAATTTTCACCTATCTCTAACTGTTATGTCTGTAATCATGAATCTATCACTGCCCAGATATGGAGATGAAATGGCTGCAGTGACGGCTGTATTTCTGTGTTTCTGTCTACTAAGGAGTCGCCACAGCGGATCATCCATTTCCATTTCTTCCTGTCTTCTGCATCTTACTCTGTCACACCAGCCACCTGCATGTCCTCCCTCACCACATCCATAAACCTCCTGTTTAGCCTTCCTCTTTTCCTCTTCCCTGGCAGCTCCATATTCAGCATTGTCTGTGACTTAAGTGTAGGCCAACATTTGGCCATCAAAATGATGGGCAGCCTGAAAGTCTAAAATTTGCCATTTGGCATTTGATTCACCCAGGGAAACTCTAGACCTTGACCTGAAGCAGCGAATTTATAGCCATGCCCAGAAGATTCAGGAGAGACGCAATAAACCCAGGGGCACACTGGAAGAGAAGATTGAAGCAGAGCAAGATATGCAAGAGGTCTGTTATACCATATCATACAGCCAGTTTGACTGTATATTGTATATTGTGGTCTTCTAATCATACCGAATTCCTCAACAATGAGCTGTACTCAGGTTGTTGATCAACTTTTTTGCTTTTATTACTTTTGCTTGACAGACAAGAAAGCTACAGGCAGAACTTCTGGAGAGGAAACTGAGGAGAAATACGGAATACCGATTTACTGCGTTTACTGGAGACACGTTACCAAGTTCCCTTGATAAGTGAAAGGTTTTGTGTGTGTGTGTGTGTGTGCGCGTGCGCGTGTGTGTGTGTGTGTGTGTGTGTGTGTGTGTGTGTGTGTGTGTCCTGCTATGGAAGTGTTTAATTCATTCAGTTCATTTTTTTGTGTCCACGGCGAGCAATGAAGCCACTGATTTTCTCACAATGTAACAATAAACATCCTCCATTGCACAGGATCCCCTTTCTTCACAGTAGTAGCCTGTTTGTCTTTCTTTCTTTCTTTCACTTAACAGAAGACACAACCTCTACATTCTTTGTTTTGATTGTGCTGGCAGTTGATCAAACCCCTCTACCTTTTGTATAACAAATAGATCAGATGTGAACAATAGCTGTGGTGCTGCTGCTGCTTGGTAATGCTGTTAGGCTTTTCAAATGTTCGTCAATCAACTGAACTAGATTGTCACATTCTGGATTAATTCACTGACCTAATGTGTTCAAGTTAAATTAAAGTTCCACTTCATATTTCATTACTACTAATAACAATAATAAAACAAAAACTAAACAGAAGCTAAAAATAAACATATATACAAACAAAACAACAACAACGAGGAAATTGGGAGAAATGTGAAAAAAAGTTGACACTATATCAGTGCAGTGGTGCATAGTGAGGGGGGCAACCCGTCATGGGAACCTAGCACATGCCGAGGATGTATTGATATAAAACGGTAAACAATGAGTAAATAGCACTGAATCAAGTATTTGTGAGTGACACGGAAGGGTAGGCCTTTTCTTGGAAGATTTTGCTCCTCTCGCTGTCTGCGTGATGTCACCAGTGGCAGAACTGTTGTAATTGACTTGGTGGGGGTGATGGCGTCATTTCATGCCCTGGTGTAGCCTCCTGTGCTCGGAAAGAGAAGGGAGCAGGATCTTTGGCCGACGCGATCGTGGCTCCCTTGGCCGGGATCAAGCACTGCCAAGCCGGACGCTACACCCCGGAAAACATGGAGGCTGTGGCCGAGGAGCTGCGGGCCGGCTCTCGGGTGCCTGTCACTATCGATCAAATAGTTAACGATACATTGATAGTGACGCTAACCTATCGGGAAAGGAGCTACACAGGCATATTACTAGATTGCAACAAAAAGTGAGTGTTATATCTTACCGATTTTTTTTTACCCTCACATTTATACATGAAAATGTCTGGCTAGCCCGCTAACTCGAGCTAAAAGCTAATCCACAGTCGGCGCTAACAAGCCCATAGTTAGCTAGCTGTGCTAACTGGGCCTCTATACAAAAGAGTTAGCACAGGTATTGTAGCTGACAGGGTAGCTATCTTTCTAGCCATCTGGCTAGCAGTAAATCTTTCTTACGTGAGTCAGTTGTACGATTTTTCAGATATTTTCTTCAGTCTGGGGAACTAGTTTAAGACAATGACCCTTCCTAGACCAAAATTTGTCTGGCTGATGTTGAACAATTGGTAATATTGCTAGGCTCATCTTTAGCTCATTGTTAGCCTAATAAAAAAAAATCAGACCAGCTAGTTACAACGTAATCAGTCTAGAATAGGCCTTTGTTAAATATTGTACTGTATCATCCTTTTTGCTTGCACAATTCAGCCAGATATTGAAATTATATACCCTTAAATGACGTGTGAAGTGATATATTTTGAATTTCAGTAAAACCCTGGAGGAGAACCCCCCAAAAACCCAGGCACATTTTATCCTCACACACAATGGGAAAGGACAACTCATGAAAGATAAACACCTTTTGTTGGATATACTGCAATTGGCATGCTTTTTCCCAATATAAATTGAATCCAGTGGTTACTTTGGGCTTTTTGGCTGGCACACAGATCTTCCTAAGTAGCAAGTTAGAAACCATGTCTATGCTCATGAAAGCCATAAAAGTGTTAGGCCTACATGAAATGTTGTGTCAGTATCAATATCTGTCTTATCTTAGTTGCCTCTCTGTTTGTCACACCATGAACGATCACATGTACTAGCCTTGTGTTGCTCCTAGCACAGTACACCTACAAAGCCACTTGGTTTAGGCTATTTATATAGACATTCAGGATGAGAATTTGAGCAGCTTTCCTCCTATGCTTAGTCTGTTATTCATGCGAGACCTCCAACTGTCCTGGGAATAACCTTTCAAAATAATTGTAAAAAAAAAGGCCCAGTCTTTAATAACTTAAAATAGGCCAATATTCCAGGCTTTGTCACTGTCAAATTTTGACTTCTTCTTCCTTTTCAGTCACAGAATTATGTTTCCTGTCATTGTCTCCGGGTTTTCATATCACCGTCAGGACTATCAGCCAGTCACATCTAACATCTAGTTATAGTGTACACAATGTAAAATGGCAACAGTGTATGAAGTCATGGCTGGTCAAGTGCTGTGTCCTTGTACTGTGCCTTGCTAGAACTGTCTGTCCCCCATCACAAACAGAACTGTTAGCGCTGTTTCAATCACTGAAGGCTTGACGAGAAACATATAAAAAGGTATTTGGGAACAAGACCCACGATGAGACTGTTTTTATTAGGTGGCAGCATATTACTTCTCTTGGGGGGATAGGCTCCCCAAATGTACCTTAATTGATAATCTCAGAAGTCATAAGCCAAGAGAATACACAGGTGAAAATAAACCGAAATCTCCTGGCTCTCTCCCTACATCACTGAATCCCAAGTGATTGCAAGGATTGTTTTTGCTCAGTCAGATGTTAGTGCTGGGGGGGGGGGGTTGTCTCTTTGTCTGCTGTCTCTTGACTAAAACAGCACAGCCATGTTGCTGCTGCCTGCCAGCCACCTCTCAGAGACTCCTTAGAGGCAAGGCCACCCGTGTACAAATCTTAGGCCATGAACAGGAACATGTGAATACACTCATATGCAGAGACAGCTCTCTCTTGCTCTTTTTTTGCCCAGAGGCAATAGGTTAGACAACGGCCTGCCTACCCATGCTGTTTCACCCAACCCCCACATATAAAGAATGTTCAACATACAGGTGACAGGGAGAGAACTGTTCAGTTTGAACAAAAGAAAATGGTAAAATATATTTACTCAGTCATTATGAAGCAATGTAATGAGGGGGTTTGAATAGCTTTGACAGCTCATATCTCCTGATCCTTTTTGCAAGCCTAATTGCAACAGCAGCAGTTTTTTATTTACGCAGTCCTGCTTGTGGTAAGTGATCCAGAGGGGTCACGGACGAGGAGTACATTGGAGTAATGTTCTTGAAAGTAAATAAGGAAATTGCCTAACTTCAAAATATAATACATGTCTGTCATGTACAACTAGAATGTTTGTGTGACTAGGCCTTCAAGGATGAGGATTTGCACATCCTTGATAGGGAGGAAAGTTGATTGGAACAGGGAGTGAAAGGGCCATCTTTGTGAAAGGAAACAACCATCCCTGAACCAAGGGGGGGGGGGGGGAGTACGTCTGTGGCCATCTTACAGTGCTGTGATTGCAACTATTACCCAGTTGCAACAGTTGCAATCACATTAGTGATTGCAACTTGGTACACATGGCCATTGTAACTCTAGTTAATGGTCACGGCGATTTGCATATGAAACCAATCGTAAGTTTCGGTCGTCATGCAACTTTGCTCTTTATAAGATTGGGGGATACCTGCAGTCAGTTGAGACTGACGAAGTCACTTGGATGAGTGATGAAACATTTCTCCCACCAAATATTGTGTCCAGATGAACTGATTCAACTTTCTAGGGTTCGTGCGACTAGTTTGCTTGTGTGAGCTCAAGATAATATAATCTTTATCAATCTCTGTTAGGAAATGTAAGACTTCCAGAGTTGTCTCTGGACTTCCAGAGACAATTTAGGGAGCATCACCCCACCACTCTAATAAAAGACATGTGAGGCAACAGCTTTTTATTTTCTCATTGTTGTTTTCTTTCTTCTTTTTTTTCCTTTTAGGACTGGGCTGTTCTGTCTACCAGATGTCCCGGCAAAATTGGGGGAATGCTCAATGTCCAAATCTGCTTGTGAAATTCCTGAAGTTCTTAGTGAAGAGCAGGTTCCTGAACCGCCCAGCCAGGAGTCCTATAGACCAAAGGATGAAAACACCCTTCCTGAAAACAATATGCCTAGTGAACCTCTTCCCTGCCCCATGCCCACGCCAGTTCCAGCTGGACAGACCCTTTACCCTCCTTATTTTGAAGGAGCCCCTTTCCCTCAGCCGTTGTGGGTGCGTCACAGCTACAGCCAGTGGGTTCCTCAACCACCTCCACGACCAATCAAAAGGAAGAAGAGACGGACTCGAGAGCCTGGCCGCATGACCATGAGCACAATCCGTCTGCGGCCTCGGCAGGTGCTGTGTGAAAAGTGTAAGAACACTCTGAATAGTGATGAGGACAGCAAAGATGGCATTAGCAACACCAAGGGCTCCAGAAAGGAGAATGCCCCACAAAGTGATGATGACACAAAGGATGCTCCTACCAAGGTAGCAAGGAAAGGGGAAATGGTCGGTGCCAAGGATGCTAAGAGGCGGGAAAACTGCAGCAGTTTGGACAGCAAGCGTCCCCGGAAGGACAAGAGAGGGGAGGCTGAGGTGGAAAAGTTTCCTAGTGGTGATGTGATCCCTCACAGCCCTGTCATAAAGATCTCCTACAGCACCCCACAAGGTAAAGGGGAAGTCATGAAGATCCCCTCGCGGGTCCACGGATCTGTCAAGCCCTTCTGTCCTAAGCAGCTAGTGCAGAATGGCTTGGGGGAGAATGGCAAGTTACCCTCTGATCCTACCAAGGAACAGCGCCACATCCTTGATGCCACCAGGTCTGGCCTGACTGTGTCCATTCCCAAACTTAAACTGACCAGGCCCTTTACCACTGTGGGCCAGGACTTGCCCTCCCCAAAGATCCGTTTGAGACCACCTCAGAAGGAGAGTGAGGACAGTGTGGTGGAGTATGAGGCAGAGCTTGTCAGGGGTGCCAGGAGGCGAAGCCCTAGGGCTCCCGGTCCCTGCCTCCCCCACTCTGAAGACTCAGCAGAGGGTAAGAACTCTCTGGAACTGTGGTCTGGAAGTTCTGGAGAGGAAGCCGACCGAGGTCACAGTGATCTAACTTTGCTCATCAATTTCCGCAAGCGCAAGGCAGACTCCTCCAGCCTGTCAGTGTGCAGCAGCGACAGCCTGGATGAGTCCAAGTCCTTCAGCTCTGATGGCACCTCGCCAGAGCTGTGTGACCTGGCTCCTGGGGAGGACATCTCCGTGACTTCATCTTCGGTTGGCTCGCGGGAGGACTGCAAGACGGTGCCGCCGCTCACAGTGCGACTGCACACACGCAGCATGACCAAGTGCGTGACAGAGGAGGGCCATGCGGTAGCTGTAGGCGACATTGTTTGGGGGAAGATCCATGGCTTCCCCTGGTGGCCAGCGCGTGTCCTCAGCATCAGTGGGAGCCGCAAACAGGAGACAGCCACCTGCGAAGGCCAGTGGCCAGAAGCAAAGGTGGCATGGTTCGGTTCACCCACCACCTCCCAACTTTCTGTTGCCAAATTGTCGCCTTTCCGAGAGCTCTTTAGATCCCGTTTCAATCGTAAGAAGAAAGGGATGTACCGAAGAGCCATCCTGGAGGCTGCCAAGGCTGTAGGCCACGTGGGGCCCGAGATCACGTCGCTGCTCTCCCACTGTGAAACGTAGGTCAGTCCACCAGTCAGATCTCCCTAGTAAATCTAATGATATCATATTTTTCACTTGTGTCATAGACCCTAATCAAAATATGCTTCCATAATCCTTTGTCTGAATAAATAAATTTGCATTGTTAATGTGCACCATGATGTTCAGCCTTTTCCAAAGTCATTATTTCTGACTTGTCAGTGTAATGGGCTTTGAGATTTTCTGTTCACTCCAGATATTTCTAGAACACTGACCCACATCTTAATGGCCGCTGCCATATGTGCCTCATGAAAAAAATCACAGAACATAATTACCTCAAAGGAAGAAAACAAACATACAAATTAACAATGCAACCGTAGAAGAATGCACAGACATGTTATCAACCAAACGCAAGTAAAAAAAAAAAGAAAAAAAAAAGAATTTGCTTGTCATAGAATATCTTGTCTGTGAATGTTCTCATTCATCCAGGTCATGGTTATCCAAAGGAGTTGAATCAAGTGCAACTGGACTTGGTATATATCCGTGATATATACGGATATATAACCAAGTCCAGTTGCACTTGATTCAACTCCTTTGGATAGTCATAGAATATCATTTAGGTCTATGGCAGTTGTATAAGCCATGTCAAGTTCCTTTCCCAGGATTCTTGCTGCGTTGACCCTGGGTGGCCAAGCAGCGGGTCCCTCAACACGTACATAAAAGGCTAAATATTGTGTCTGAGTGATACAGGACACAGACAAGCGGCTCCCACACTTCTTGTTTACTCTGGTTTAGGCTCAGCAGCTTTGTGGAGGTAGACCGTGCACCCGGCAAGTTGAAATTCTACATAGTAAGTGGTTGAGAGTAGCCTATATTTGGTGCTTTTTCCACTGCTGTTAGGGGAAACTTTTTTTTTTCTCTCTCTCACCCTCTGCTCTGTCAGCTGTATAGTTGTTTAAATACACAGGGAAGTAATTGCACGTTGTCGGTCAAGTGTTTTCTCTTAGACCTTGGAACTGGTTTCATAGTGTTCCTTCATCGTCATTGAGTAATATGACATTGGTTAAGAAGCATCCGCCCCTCCCGTTCAGAATCTTCTACATATAACAGGTGACAAATTAGGGCTGGGCAATGATTCAGTATTATTGTTTCCTGTATTTCGACGGTATTGTATCGTGATATGCAGTTTGTTATCTAAATGAAGGATAAAAATCTATTAGCTACATTTTTTTTCACAAAATGAGATTTGAAATATTTGAGGGAGTTTGTATATGAAACCTGGTTTTGGTTTAATATCATAAAACTTTAGTAGTTCAATGGATTGCTGAACACGGTGTTTTGCCATATGTGAACAGATGTCACAATATTTATCTATCGTGTAAATTTCCCTGTGATTATCATGATGATAATCTTCATGTTGCCCAGTGTTGTGACAAGTCCTTATTTGGAAGATGATGCCTTCCTTGTTTGCTCATTCTCACTTTGCTTTGTGCCCCCCCCCCCATCTGTTCCTTCTCTATCCCCTACCTCCTTTTCTCTCTCCCTATATAGAGGCTGAGGGCTGAAGAGAGGTCTCCGAGGTTTTTCCCAACTCAGACTCTGTCATCAAGACCCAGGAGAGAGTACGTGCGGTTGCCACGGCTACTATTTATATGCCGCTTTTTTTCTCTCTCTTTCTCTCCCTCTCTCTCTCTCTCTCTCTCTCTCTCTCTCTCTCTCACTCACAAGGCTGGAGGAAAATGGCTGCCAAGGTGGAGTGTTGAAACTGCATGAGGGAGCAAAAAAAAAAAGCCTTTTTGAGGCATCTCGCAGTCTACTCTGGACTGAATTATTCCTCCTTTTTGTTATTTTGTAGATTTAACCATATTTCAATAGAGCTGAATAGCAACACTACAAGAACCCGAATGTATTTATTCTCCGTGACAGTTTATAATTATCCATTAAGTCCACCTTTCTACCGCCGTTGCGCAAAATCTCCTGTACTGCTGCTGTCTCCTAACGGTTGCCGCTGCGGATTAGCGGTCGCCGCAAGTCTGACTTGTCCAATCAGAGGAGCCTGGTGCTGTCTGTTCAGATCTAGTGCCATCTTCAGCGGGATTCCCCTCATCCCCCCCCCCCCGGTGACATTTTCCAAGGTTTAAAAAGTCTTAGTGTGAGTCCTCTTATTTTCCAGACTTTGAAAATGTGAAAAGGCTCCATCCAGAGACAGTGACTGTTCCAGCTCTCAAAGTGACCACGGTGTTCCATCCTTGTAGCCTCCTGTGTCATTAGTCGGATATGTGGATGTGTTCCTACCGACCTCTATCCTCCAAGACAACATCATTGTCTCCCATCCATTTCATCATTTATAAACTTAGTTAGAAGACTTTTAGAACTATGACGTGGGTCAGCCAAGAGCCGCTTGCCCGTCATAAAATTCATTTTTACATCACTTTGATTTATTTAATGCGTCACATTAAGAAAAAGCACTTTATCTGTACCTTGGTGGCCTGCTGTAAGCTCACTGTCAGAAACACTAATGCGAGATACAGACCTAATAGGCAACGGGGAGGTCAAAGGTCTCTACAGTTGACTATTACTTGGAGATTTTTGTAGTTTATTCAATGATTTGGGGTCACCAGATACCAGACACCTGTTGCGGGTGGTTGTGTACACTGTATTCTCGCATTCAACTTGGGTCTCTCTCTCTTTCTCTCCCTCTCTCCCCTCTCTCTCTCTCTCTCTCTCTCTCCTTATCTACCATACACACACTACAAAGATCCACATTCAATGTTTCCACTGGAAAATGGGACAGCAAATGTGTTAAAAGCCCCCTATGCATCAACAGTGAAAGCTTTATGAGTTAGCTTAGGTGAAACGAAATGCTGTAAGAATACTGTGAATTCAACTGCTGAGTGTGCAGAGGGAAAGATTTCGGGCAGAGCAAGCTCACTGCCGGTTGCAGCTCACA
Source organism: Lampris incognitus (assembly GCF_029633865.1). Lineage (NCBI taxonomy): Eukaryota > Metazoa > Chordata > Actinopteri > Lampriformes > Lampridae > Lampris > Lampris incognitus. Next base: position 41,821,700 of record NC_079223.1, on the reverse strand, counting down.
GTTATTGAGTCATCCGGTGAAGCAGACTGCAAAGCTGGCCTTTAGTGACCTTTGGTTTGAAAGCAGCACTGTTGGAATGGTGGAGGTGGGGTGGGTGGGTGGGTAGGAGGGGGTTGTGCGGGGGGGGGGTGCAGAGACTATGGCTTAATAGCAACACGGTCCTTGCCTAGTCTGTCTTAAAACCTAGCTGCAGGTTGCACACAGTCACACTCGGCCGACCAGCTCATTTTCTTTGTTCGTGCGGAGTTGTTTTTTTTTTTTTTTTTCTTTCCGCTCCGACTTTGTTGTTCCTTCAGAACCAAGTGCGGCGGCGAGGCTATCGAACACAAGCTCATTGGCTGTCAATGAGGGAAGTGTGTTTGAGGAGACGATATAAAAAAAAATATATATATATACACTCCTCCCATTTTGGTAATTGGTGGCTTGGCCCGTGTTTGCCGTCAAGCCTGTATGGTTTTCAGGCGACCTTAGTGTTTGAGGAGTGGGGAAGCGAGCCCCACCTGCCCCCCGCCCCCAAAAAAAATCAAAACAAAAAAAAAAAATGTGATAGAGACAGAAATGGTTGTCAGGATATTCCCGTGTATTAGCAACATGGCTATCTACTGTTGCCCACAATGGTCAATGTTATTGGCTACTTTTTGTTTTATTTTTTTTTTACATGTCCTGTACATAAAATAAAATATACAAGCAATACCTGTGCTGCTGTTGGAATGTTACTCTTGTTATTATTGGCCAGGAGAAATTATTTTTACCCGTCTGCAGATCAGATCCTGCAAATGAATATTTGGCCAAGAAACTTCGGGGGCCATGATGGAACTGAAAATGTCCTTTCACTTTACTGATGTGAACCAATGTTACGCAAGTGAAAAAGGAAGAACTAAAATGTAAATATTTCAACACTTTGTCCTCTCTGGGGTTCCTTTTTTGTTCTCACATTGCCCCTGTTTTGCACTAGTTGACCTTTTGTTCAAGCTTGTAATATAACTTCTTTTTTTTTTTCCATGTCGGCCTCTTTGGTTTGTGACCCAAATATCTGTCTGTGGGAATGGATGACTCGAACTGCATTATTTTTAACCTGTGCTGCCGTTTATGACACTTTGGCCCAACCCCCGATTATTCTGCTTCTGCCTACTGGCACCCAATGATAAATGGTTAGAAAACCACTAATCGTTTTTGATGTCGTAAATCTCTGAAGAAATTATTTTCCACACAATTTTTCTCTAGGCCAGATATGCAGAAAGCTTGTCAGTGCTCAGTCTTTTTTAAGACACGTGAGGTCTAAAGTGGTGACCTAGCACGGGCCCTGGGTCTGTCTCATGTTGTAATTCAAGTGCGTGACCTCTGCTTTCTCTTGGGGTCACATGTTCACTGTCCTCTCATTGCACGTTGCACATGAGGTCTGGCAGCAACTTCATTGCAGGGGGTTTTTTACCTGGGCTGTCAAAATTATGGTGCTTACCCAGTTGAAATCATGATTGTGCCGTTTCCTTCGTCCTGCCCCGGCACGCCATACAGACGTGAACAGTTAGCAGCCCCCAACAAACCTGCCTTGCAGCACTGCGTGCATACGCCTTTGGGATTAGATCCTGCAACGCTGGGACAGTTGATGCCATACTGCACTGAGCCACACGGGCAGGGTCCTGAAAACAAGTCCTAATTTCAATTTTACAAACTTTAGGCCTCAGATGTCATTCTCAATTGTCTTGAACTCGAATTTATGAGGTCTTAATTTCCACATGAACATTTTTTGGATTTTTATTTGTTATTGTCACAATGGGTTGCTCTGCAGCAGAGTAGCCTATAAAACCCTAAGCCTGCCTAATGCTTCGCCTCTCCGCTGAGCCTACACTTGGCTGTTGTACTTAGCCCGGAGAGAGAAATCCGAGCAAATGCTTGTACTTAACTGTCTGGGGCCCTGTTGGGGAGGAAAGTGTGGTTCAATTCATCACAACACCTAACTTAATGCTGCCATCTGAACTAATGGAAACGGCCATCTGACTTCAGAAAAACATAGAATCGTCTAGTTCTAAAACTACCGTTTTCCTACCTACCACTTACCTCTGTGCTGAACCAAATATACAGTACTTACCCACACCTACCTCTGATACTTGCATGGATAAGAGAGACAGAGAGAGAGAGAGAGGTGCATCTTTGGGAGGAAAATGAAAGGGAAATGTCCTTCAGGTCAATGTCTTGATAGCAGCAACACCCTTCGTATTATTCTATCGTTTGACTCAGAATAAATTAAATGTACAGTGTAGCAATCAGTAATGTCTCTTTTATGTGAAGCGATTCTTTGTACTTTAAGATATAAAATTTTCCACAGTAAAACTGAAGTCAACTTCCAGACTTTTTGCTTGTCATTGTATGGATGGTCATTACTTTATGGGCGTTGCCCAAGTGTCAAAAAAATATTTTTACCAATGTGATGTTTATGGAGTTGGCTGTACATGAACAAATGGGTATAAGACATGAAATCGACCCCTCTCAACAAGTTGTGGCTTCGTGCCCCCCCCCCCCATTTTAAAAAAAAAAACCCTAGAATTGCACCCTACTTGTGTCTACTGTCAACTGATACTCAGAGGAAGGTGAATCGGTCCATCCGGGCACAATGTTTATTGAGAGAAACGTTTCATCACTCATCCAAGTGACCCCGCCCTTATAAACAATGCAGTTACATAACAACCGAAACCAGTGATTGGTTTCATATGCAAATATGGGTGTGACCATTAACTAGAGTTACAATGGCCCTGTGTACTGTTCACAGAGGATTTGGGAATCTTTGCAGTCACAGGAGGCGCCATGGTTGCGCAGTGGTTAGCGTGGTCGCCTCACAGCAAGAAGGTCCTGGGTTTGAGCCCTGGGGTTGTCCAACCTTGGGGGTCGTCCCGGGTCGTCCTCTGTGTGGAGTTTGCATGTTCTCCCCGTGTCTGGGTGGGTTTCCTCCGGGTGCTCCGGTTTCCTCCCACAGTCCATGTAGGTCAGGTGAATCAGCCATTCTAAATTGTCCCCCGTGTGTATGTCGGCCTGTGTGATGGCCTGGCGGCCTGTCCAGGGTGTCTCCCCACCTGCCGCCTGCCGCCCAATGACTGCTGGGATAGGCTCCAGCATCCCCGCGACCCTGAGAGCAGGATAAGCGGTTTGGATGATGGATGGTTGGATGGATGGATGCAATCACAGCATTGTAAGATGGCGACAGATGTACTCTTATGTCCCCCTCCTCAGTTCAGGAGTGGTAGTTCCCTCCCCACATAGATGGCCTCTTTGACTCCAAGTTCAAACCAGCGTTCCTCCCTATTAAGGATGTGCACATCCTCATCCTTGAAAGAGTGGCCGCTGGCCTGTAGATGGGTGTAGACTGCGCAGTCCTGGCCTGATGTGGTAGCTGTCCTGTAATATGTCATCCTCTTGGCCAGCGTCTGTTTAGTTTCCCCGACGTACAAGTCACAGGAATCCTCATGGCACTTAACAGCGTTTCATTATTTGTTCACTACAAACAGCGTTTCACTCTGTTTGCGCCAGGGGACCCGATCCTTGGGGTGGACCAGTTTCTGGCACAGCGTGTTTTGGGGTTTGAAAGCTACTGCGACACAAGTGTTTGGAAAATACGTGTCTCAGCTGTTCCGACCCTCCCGCCACATACGGAGTCACCGCTGGTTTCCGCTTTCTGTGTAAGGATGTGCACATCCTTGATAGGGAGGAACGCTGGTTTGAACAGGAAGTCGAAGAGGGAACGACCATCCCTGAAGCGAGGGAGGACCTAAGAGTACATCTGTCACCATCTTACAAAGCTGTGAATGCAACCATTCCCCTATCCTCTGTGACTAGTACACGTAGCCATTGGAACGCTAGTTAATGCTCACGCCCATATCTGCATATGAAACCGGTCGTTGGTTTCGGTCGTTACACCACTGCATAGTTTCTAAGGGTGGGGACACCTGCAGTCACCTGAGACTGAAGAGGTCACTTAGATGGGTGATGCAACATAGTATCCGTCAATAAACGTTGTATCCAGATGAACTGATCCAACTTTCTTTGATTTTCTTACCTGGATTACCGAGCATGCCTGAGGACATGTCACCTGATACCGTCCCACATGAAAGATCGGTCTTGAATTTCTTTATACTTGGCATTAAAATGTCTTCAAAAGTGTTGAATTTAACTCTCTGATGCCCGCCGACACCCTGACGGCGCTGTAAATTCAGCTGAGGCGTCCGACGAAATCAGATCTTAAATCTGTATTTCAGTTTACCTTGAACTCCACACACTCGCACCACTTTACTCTCCGCCCCCAACCCCTTTCCTGTTCACCGCACGGAGGGGGCACAGATCATCGTTTGTGACGTGGCCGCTGGGTCCGCTACACTGTTGCATAACTCATATGTAGCGCTCGATGGGTCAGCACAGGTCAGGTGACCCCTCCATCTCTCCGGCCATATGTCCTGATCGGAGCACTTTGCTGTGGCGCATCAGTGTACGTTGTCCCATCCCCCCACGCCTGCTTCCCTTCCCCTACCGCCGCCATTTCCCTCGTCCACCGCCAGACGTTTCATAACCTCTGCAGCACGCGGATCCTTTAGATCCCTGCCTCTCCCATAACAAAACCCCTGAAATAGACTGGCATGTGGTATTAAAAGTAAAATAAAAAAGCAAATTCCACCTCCGTCGAAACGGACTCCACATGTTTGATAACCGGGCCTCCGCTGTGTTTACGACCATTGTGCGGGAGGGGCTCTGTTGGTTTTTCATTTCTAAGTTGAGTTCTGGCCTTTCCTCCCGCAGGCAAGTGCTTGCCATCTGAGGTTGTATTTGGCTCAGTGACTGTTGCCTAGTGTCAACCCCCACCACCACCGTTTCACACACACACAGACTCGCACAGACTCACACCACACACACACACACACACACACACACACCGAGAGAGAGAGAGCGAGAGCACACACACTGTGCAGGTGAGGTAAAGGGAAGGAATGTCGGCACGCCACATTCTGCGGACCGCTCTGTGAGCCACTTCGGTTCATTCAGCAGACTAAACTCAACACACACACGCACACACAAATATATAAGCACAAGGTGTCTGAAACAAAGAAACAGTGTTTGCCGGAAGACAACACGCGCCGGGGAGGGAGGATTCGTCACGCTGGGCTCAAATCTCCATTGAAGTGTGGCCAGCGCTGAGCTCCACTGTGGATCCCCCGGCTGTGCACGCGGCACTGGGAAGAGACGCCGGCTCGGCTCCCATATGGCCTGGTTCACTTGACCGGGGAACAAATCTACTTGTATTTTCCCCAACGTAATACCAGACCATCCAGCGGTTGCAAACCTTATCCTATACTCTGCATACCGTTTCTGACTTTATGTCCCCAGTTATGAAAAACGTTTTTAATTGCGTGATCCGGTGTTAATCTGCATATAAATCTGTGACTACAAGCCGTTTACACGGAATATAACCTTCGCCAAGGTGCGAGCGAGTATATCATTCGTGTAAATGAACGCGAGGGGAAACTATCACGGGCTGTACGGCGAGCCTTCAGGATCCGCCGGGACGGCCGCCATACAGGTGTAGCGTGTGGTGAGCTGGGATAGCAGAAGGTACGGATGTTTCTGGAAGGCGGCCTGCCAAGTTGGCCATCTGGGCCTCGCCAGACCGAGAAGAGGAAGCGGGCTAATTGCATTTGCCTCTTTAAATCTGCGGCTCGGCGTGTACCAACCGGTCCCCCCCAACCCCCCCAGATAAAGGCGGGCGGGAACAACTGCCCCTGCCGTTGATATGAAAACATGCCCTCACATCCACATGCACATCCACATCCACACGCATGCTCACACGACCGACGCGCTCGGCCTCGGTGATCCCTGTGTTTCCTGGAGCTGGGCCTTTAGGAGAAGCGCTCGTCCACATGGGCCGGCTGCAGCCCGGCTTCCCTGAACACGCATTAGGAGTGTGATTCGCTCACGTTGATGGATGCAGACACATGCACGCACACTAGTCCTTAAGTGACCTGACCGGCGCTCCCCGTCCGCTGTGTTTTCACTCAGCATGTCACGGACCAGTGCAGCACAAATCTGGGACACAAAGAAAGAGGGATGCACATGGCGGTGGGATGCCGGGTGCAATTACTTCTAATGATATGGCTTCGTGCAAGCTGTGGTCATAATTAACTTTGGAGGAGGCCTGGCCCGTGAGAGGACTTCGGAAAGATGCTCGGAAGAACAGGAACATCGCTGAGGGCAGCGCTCAGCCAAAAGCAGGGAACCAAAACCTGCCTCGACATTGTTCAGACAACGCGTCTGCCACCACAGATTAGGCACGTTGGGTGGTCCGGTGTCGAGGAGTAACATGATGCGGATGTTAATGGAAATTTCTCGTCGGAACTCGGGGGGCTGGGGGAGGGAGGGGGGGGGGCCCGGGGCTTAATCCCGGGAGGGTGGGGTGTTCTGGAATGATTAAACGGGAGTCGGCAGGGTTTGTGTAACCTTAGAAATCGACCGTTTTCGTGTATTCGCAACGGCCGTGGGTTTCCACCCGCTATTTCCTTTGTCTTGTTACGAGGGACAGGAAGTCCTCGCGGGGAAGTGGTGGTTTCCATTTTGCTCGCCGTGGCCGTGATGGTTCTTGGCGAGCGGAATGGTGTGTCTCAGCGTTTCATGCTTTGCAGTCGTGCAGAATAGGAAATCCAGCCCGTCTGTTTCCATCCGACATGTTCAACCTGTCCACACAGCTGCAGGGCACATGGGACAGTGGCTCCTAAATATGTACACAGTAGGACTGCATGTTTACAGGAGTCCTGTCCCCCCCCCCCCACACCTCCGTCTGTACTGACTCTTGTGACCCCTGCTGTCATTCCAGTTGATCCAGGCAGGCCACTGATCATTAGGGATTGATCGATCTTCCTCTTGTGTTTTTAGCGGTAATCTCTCTCTCTCTCTTGCTCGCTCTCTCTCTCTCTCTCTCTCTCTCTCTCTCTCTCTCTCTCTCTCTCTCTCTCTCTCTCTCTCTCTCTCTCTCTCTCTCTCACCCTCACTGTCTCTCTTGCTCCTCTCTCCTCACTCTCTCTCACTCTCTCTCTCAATCTTACTCTCTCTCATTCTCTCTATCTCACTCTCTCTTTCCTCTCTCCCTCTCTCTCTGTCTCACTCTCTCTCTCCCCTCTCTCAACCTCACTCTCTCTCAACCTCACTCTCTCTCACTCACTCTCTCCCCTCTCTCAATCTCACTCTCTCTCAATCGCACTCTCTCACTCACTCTCCCCCCTCTCTCAATCTCACTCTCTCTCACTCACTCTCTCTCTCCCCCCTCTCCCTCTCTCTCTCACTCTCTCTCTCTCTCCCCTCTCTCAATCTCACTCTCTCACTCACTCCTCTCCCCTCTCTCATCTCACTCTCTCTCACTCACTCTCTCCCCCTCTCCCCTCTCTCTCTCAATCTCACTCTCTCTCTCTTCCCCTCTCTCAATCTCACTCTCACTCACTCCTCTCCCCTCTCTCAATCTCACTCTCTCTCACTCACTCACTCTCTCTCAATCTCTCTCTCTCTCTCTCTCTCTCTCTCTCTCTCTCTCTCTCTCCTCTCTCTCTCTCTCTCTCTCTCTCTCTCTCTCTCTCTCTCTCTCTCTCTCTCTCTCTCTCTCTCTCTCTCTCTCTCTCTCTCTCTCTCTCTCTCTCTCTCTCTCTCTCAGCCATTGCATGGTAACATGGATTAGAGAAAAAAGTTTTACCAAATGAATGCTCCCAAAGAAATTACTTTGTTTTTCAGAGCAAAGTCCAAAGTCATGTTACAATTCAGTTGTCCGTGAGTCTATACATGTGTGATCCAAAGGAACTGAATCAAGTGCAACTGGACTTGGTAGATATCCGTGAAGACGTGTCGCCTCTCATCCAAGAGGCTTCATCAGTTCGTGCCTTTCTGACTAGACCAAGCTAGTCTGACTGGCTGCTGATAAGACTCAGATATTTATCCTCTTTGGAGTCGTTATCAGAGCTATTGATGTCAATGGCTCTTTGTGTTCGATGTTTAGCAACGCCCGTCGTTATCAGAGATATTGATATGCGTGGCTCTATACATGGGTGATGTCTTTACATGAGTCTATAACCTGCATGATGTCTTTACATGAGTCTATACATGCATGATGTCTTTACATGAGTCTATACCTGCATGATGTCTTTACATGAGTCTATACCTGCATGATGTCTTTACATGAGTCTATACCTGCATGATGTCTTTACATGAGTCTATACCTGCATGATGTCTTTACATGAGTCTATACATGCATGATGTCTTTACATGAGTCTATACCTGCGTGATGTCTTTACATGAGTCTATACCTGCATGATGTCTTTTACATGAGTCTATACATGCATGATGTCTTTACATGAGTCTATACATGCATGATGTCTTTACATGAGTCTATACATGCATGATGTCTTTACCTGAGTCTATACCTCCATGGTGTCGTGTCTTTACATGAGTCTATACCTGCATGATGTCTTTACGTGATTCTATACCTGCGTGATGTCTTTACATGAGTCTATGCATGCATGATATCTTTACATGAGTCTATACATGCGTGATGTCTTTACATGAGTCTATTCATGCGTGATGTCTTTACATGAGTCTATACCTGCATGACGTCTTTACATGAGTATATACATGCATGATGTCTTTACATGAGTCTATACATGTAAGGTGTCTTTACATGAGTCTATACCTGCATGATGTCTTTACATGAGTCTATACCTGCATGATGTCTCTGTATGAGTCTATACATGTGTGATGTCTTTACATGAGTCTATACCTGCATGATGTCTTTACATGAGTCTATACCTGCATGACGTCTTTACATGAGTCTATACATGCATGATGTCTTCACATGAGTCTATACCTGCGTGATGTCTTTACATGAGTCTATACCTCCATGATGTCTTTACATGAGTCTATACCTGCATGATGTCTTTACATGAGTCTATACATATATGGTGTCTTTACATGAGTCTATACCTGCATGATGTCTTTACATGAGTCTATACATATATGGTGTCTTTACATGAGTCTATACCTGCATGATGTCTTTACATGAGTCTATACCTGCATGATGTCTTTACATGAGTCTATACATGCATGATGTCTTTACATGAGTCTATACCTGCATGATGTCTTTACGTAATTCTATACCTGCGTGATGTCTTTACATGATTCTATACATGTATGGTGTCTTTACATGAGTCTATACCTGCATGATGTCTTTACGTGATTCTATACCTGCGTGATATCTCTACATGATTCTATACATGCATGATGTCTTTACATGATTCTATACATGTATGGTGTCTTTACATGAGTCTATACCTGCGTGATGTCTTTACATGATTCTATACATGTATGGTGTCTTTACATGATTCTATACATGTATGATGTCTTTACATGATTCTATACATGTATGATGTCTTTATATGAGTCTATACCTGCATGATGTCTTCACATGAGTCTATACCTGCATGATGTCTTTACATGAGTCTATACCTGCGTGATGTCTTTACATGAGTCTATACCTGCATGATGTCTTTACATGAGTCTATACCTGCGTGATGTCTTTACATGAGTCTATACCTGCATGATGTCTTTACATGAGTCTATACCTGCATGATGTCTTTACATGAGTCTATACATATATGGTGTCTTTACATGAGTCTATACATGCATGATGTCTTTACATGAGTCTATACCTGCATGATGTCTTTACGTGATTCTATACCTGTGTGATGTCTTTACATGATTCTATACCTGCGTGATGTCTTTACATGATTCTATACCTGCATGATGTCTTTACATGACTCTATACATGTATGACGTCTTTACATGAGTCTATACCTGCATGATGTCTTTACGTGATTCTATACCTGCGTGATATCTCTACATGATTCTATACATGCATGATGTCTTTACATGAGTCTATACCTGCATGATGTCTTTACATGATTCTAAACCTGCGTGATGTCTTTACATGATTCTATACCTGCATGATGTCTTTACATGAGTCTATACATGTATGGTGTCTTTACATGAGTCTATACCTGCGTGATGTCTTTACATGATTCTATGCATGTATGGTGTCTTTACATGATTCTATACATGTATGATGTCTTTATATGAGTCTATACCTGCATGATGTCTTCACATGAGTCTATACCTGCATGATGTCTTTACATGAGTCTATACCTGCGTGATGTCTTTACATGAGTCTATACCTGCATGATGTCTTTACATGAGTCTATACCTGCGTGGTGTCTTTACATGAGTCTATACCTGCATGATGTCTTTACATGAGTCTATACCTGCATGATGTCTTTACATGAGTCTATACATATATGGTGTCTTTACATGAGTCTATACCTGCATGATGTCTTTACATGAGTCTATACCTGCATGATGTCTTTACATGAGTCTATACATGCATGATGTCTTTACATGATTCTATACCTGCATGATGTCTTTACGTGATTCTATACCTGCATGATATCTCTACATGATTCTATACATGCATGATGTCTTTACATGATTCTATACATGTATGGTGTCTTTACATGAGTCTATACCTGCGTGATGTCTTTACATGATTCTATACATGTATGGTGTCTTTACATGATTCTATACATGTATGATGTCTTTACATGATTCTATACATGTATGATGTCTTTATATGAGTCTATACCTGCATGATGTCTTCACATGAGTCTATACCTGCATGATGTCTTCACATGATTCTATACCTGCATGATGTCCTTACGTGATTCTATACCTGCGTGATGTCTTTACATGATTCTATACCTGCGTGATGTCTTTACATGATTCTATACCTGCATGATGTCTTTACATGAGTCTATACATGTATGGTGTCTTTACATGAGTCTATACCTGCGTGATGTCTTTACATGATTCAATGCATGTATGGTGTCTTTACATGATTCTATACATGTATGATGTCTTTATATGAGTCTATACCTGCATGATGTCTTCACATGAGTCTATAACTGCATGATGTCTTTACATGAGTCTATACCTGCGTGATGTCTTTACATGAATCTATACCTGCATGATGTCTTTACATGAGTCTATACCTGCGTGATGTCTTTACATGAGTCTATACCTGCATGATGTCTTTACATGAGTCTATACCTGCATGATGTCTTTACATGAGTCTATACTTGCATGATGTCTTTACATGAGTCTATACATGCATGATGTCTTTACATGATTCTATACATGCATGATGTCTTTACATGAGTCTATACCTGCGTGATGTCTTTACATGATTCTATACATGCATGATGTCTTTACATGAGTCTATACCTGCATGATGTCTTTACATGATTCTATACATGCATGATGTCTTTACATGAGTCTATACCTGCATGATGTCTTTACATGATTCTATACATGCATGATGTCTTTACATGAGTCTATACCTGCGTGATGTCTTTACATGATTCTATACATGCATGATGTCTTTACATGAGTCTATACCTGCATGATGTCTTTACGTGATTCTATACCTGCGTGATGTCTTTACATGATTCTATACATGCATGATGTCTTTACATGAGTCTATACCTGCATGATGTCTTTACGTGATTCTATACCTGCGTGATGTCTTTACATGATTCTATACCTGCGTGATGTCTTTACATGATTCTATACCTGCATGATGTCTTTACATGATTCTATACATGTATGGTGTCTTTACATGAGTCTATACCTGCATGATGTCTTTACGTGATTCTATACCTGCGTGATATCTCTACGTGATTCTATACCTGCGTGATGTCTTTACATGATTCTATACCTGCGTGATATCTCTACATGATTATATACATGCATGATGTCTTTACATGATTCTATACCTGCGTGATGTTGGTGACTTGCTGTTTGTCGTTATGATGTGAAGGCATGAAGACGTGTCCCCATTATACATCAGCCCTCTTTTTGCAACCATTATTCGTCGACACCGTGCCAGAGGACCACAGAGCCAAACACAGTGTGTTGCCTTTCCAACATTTTTTCAGGCCCTTCCAGGAAGGGAGGCATTGCCCTTCTCAAGGACCACTTGTGACATGTTCTACCTCCTCACATGCACGTCCCCTCTTGGTCAAGCTCATGACCTGGACAAGTAAAGTCCAGCGTCTCGATAACAGGAAGTACCCATCAGACAGCATTGTGACAGATCTTAGGCCTCAGCAGTTTGTGTTTGTGTATCTGTCAAATACTTTGCCTTCCGACTGCCCCCCAGGGCCTCCAAACTCCCACCCCCACACACATACACACACACACACGCACACACATGCACACACACAGACACATACACACATGCACACATATACACGCACACACACAGACACACACATACACACATGCACATATATGCACACACATACTCCCACACACATATACACACACAGACACACACATACACACACACATATACACACAGACACACAAAACCACACAGATACACACACACACACACACATACACACGGACACAGACACACACACACACACACACGCACACACACACACACACACACACACAAAACCACAAAGGGATTTCTCAAATATTAACATAAGAGGACAGATAGAGTAAACACGTGGGCCTCTCGGGCAGGGCCATTTTTAATCCCAGCACATCAGGGTTCAAACTTCATGGAGGTCACAGGCACCGTCTTATGAAAATGATTGTTTTCATCTAACAGGACACATATAACACAGCATATGTAGCTTGGATTTATCTCATTTCCTCCTTGACAAAAAAAAAAGCCTAAAACCCTCCACCAACCTGCCGGCTTGTGTTTATATGTGTTGTCTATGAGGAAATGTAATAGTAACGGTATTGAACGCTACTCATATTCAGTGGACACAAGTTGCTGCTGAAAGCCGGGAGTGCGACGGTTATCAAATTTTAGGCAAAACCGAGAGCCGTAAGTAGCCTACGGCTCTGGCAAAGTCACAAACGCGCCGGTTCGTTTTATTTGAGTTAACTTTGTTGTACAATGTCGATATTAAGTGTCCCATCAGGACATGTTGTAAATCACATGTAACAGCAGCTAGCCCGCTGAACATGTGCAGTCAATTCTAAGCCTGCTTCCAATTACATACGTCACACACCGATCCCATAATGCTGTTCACAGTAAAGTCACACGACAGCTGTGCTACACATCTACCACACTACGGGTCCCTGTTTATCTGAGTTATTTCATTATTTTTATTTTTTTTAAGGTGGGGGGGTATGGGGGGGGGTGCTCAAACTCCTCAGCAACCACAGAGTCTATGACGGGTCCTCTCATAAGAAACCTCCAGGATATTGTTGTTGGTGCAGCCCAGCCAGAGAGCAGCAGAGCCTGGCCTCCCTAAGCAGCTGTCTTTGGTCTCCAGAGACAGATAGAGAGGGCCTCCCTGCCCCCAACTCCCCCAGCCTGCCCCCTAGCTCCCCCAGCCTGTCCCCAGCTACCCCAGCCTGTCTCCAGCTCCCACAGCTTGTCTCCAGCTCCCCCAGCCTGTCCTTAGCTCCCCCAGCCTGCCCCCAGCTCCCCCAGCCTGCCCCCAGCTCCCCCAACCTGCCCCCCAACTCCCCCAGCCTGCCTCTACACACTGCCGGCCTTAAGGGGGATGGGCATTGGCCCCGAGACCCACTACAACAACAACTTGCCCCTCGTCCCCTCTTGAGAAGTCACTGTGATGAATGTTGATTTATGTCTCTCTGTGATGATTCACCGTATAATGAAATTTCATAGCTTCGACTGTTTCATTTCGTTGTGTGTCTCCTCTGCTGACCTTTTCTTCTCTTTCCCTAAGATCCTGTTTATCACCTCTCCCATTGTTCTCCCCGACCGTACTTGTTTAATGGTCCCTGCCAAGCCACAGCCGAGCAAACAATGTCCCAATCGTGAAAACCTCAAAAGGCATATGATATTTTTCATCATAGGGAGGAAGGCAGTTTCAACCACCAAGCCAGATAACAAACAAAGACCCAGCATCGGTGTGCAAAGCACGGCTGCTGTGTGACTTGGTCGTAAACACAACGACCCGGGATCATGGCCTGCACATTTTCAAAAGAGAAACGTTACATATTATCCACATCTCATGTGCTGATTGGATGCTTAAAGGGAAACGATCCCAATTTTGATGTAAGGCTACATTGATTTGCAGCCATTATATTGAGCAAACGTCCACGTGTCTCTTAAATGATGCCAACATGGGAACGTGTTCACAAGTGGCATCCCTGGCAGAGTGAGAAAACTACACTTAACATCCCAGTTTGCCACTTGCCTCGGTGAGCTGCGTCTAAACAGGCTACATTTTATTGAGAGAAACGTTTCGTCACTCATGTAAGAGTGACACATCCGGTCCCAGCTGACTGCAGGTATCCCCGCCCTGGTAAACAATGCAGTGGCATAATGACCGAAACCAACGACGGCGATGGAGCAGACAGTGTCGAACAGACATCCTGTTGCCATCTCACAATGCTGTGATGGCTACTATTCACCAGCCCTCTGTGAGTAGTACACACGGCCATTGAAACCCTCGTTAACGGTCACGCCCATATTTGCATATGAAACTGGTCGTTGTTTTCGGTCATTATGCAACTGCATTGTTTATAAGGGTGGGGACACCCTGTTAAAAATGCACTTTAATAATTCTTATTTCCAAATAGTATTTGTGAAGTTTATCTTACTGAGTGATTTTTATTTATCGTTATTCTTAATGATTCTTGTGGAAATGACCTTACGTACTGAGTTTGGTAGCCCCCCCCTCCTCCTCACAGTGCCGTTTTGCATTGCTGAGGGAGTGGGTGTGCAGAGGGGACCAGAAGGCAACTCATGGGTGTTGTGTTTGTCTTCTGCAGGAGCAAATAAATGCTGGAAATCAACCCCTTGCGTGGTCACTTTTCATGCCCTACCCACAGCCGTTACACCTGCAGTCAGTTTAGACTCTAGAGGTCGCTTAGATGAGCGATCCAACGTATTGTAACGTGTATGGATAAGAAGACACGCTGGCCGCTGGCTGGCGGGTCTGACCCTTTAGTCTAGCGGTTAGCGATGTCTCCTGCGGTGCGGGCGATACGGGTTCGCTTCCCGGCCGCGGCAGTTCCTGCGGTTGCGTTGTCCCCCAAATTCGCTACAGTATCTGTGTCCAGATGAACTGATTCAACTTTCTCGGAGCGCGTACGTCTGTTGCTGCGAATGCCATACAATGACGTCATACCCGACTGTCCGCCCGTTGCGGCACTGGCGGACACTTTCCCGCGCAATTTCAGTTTCATTCCGGAATCGTGGCGTTATCCTGTAGAGCCGAAGGAACGGAGAAGACTGTAGGTTCACACTTTAGCCGTGTAAGCAACTTTCTTTAATCCACGGTAAATCAGAGAGACAACAAAACCACAGCTCGACTGAGCGGAGGCGGCAAGAATCACCAGAAAACTGGTTGGACAACCATAACTTAACCCTGCGTTAACCTGCCAGGGCAACCATGACTTAACCCTTAGTTCCTGGGTTGAATTCTGTCCCCAATACGTGTCCACCACAATCCCATAGAAATTGAATTAGAGTAGAACGGATATTGAACTGTTTGCCATGGTCATTTGAGTCGTTCAAAAGAAAATGGCGATTGTTGTTAGTTGTTACGGTGACAACACACGTCAGCGGGGCCGTGAATGTTCGTGTTTGGCCGTTGCCGCGAAACCTCGGTCAGTTTGCGACTTGCCGCCGGTCGGTTTACACGGAAGTTAAGTCACAGTTCTTTGCCATGGCAGCGGCGCAAACAAAAATGGCCGCAGCTGGAATGGCCATTCTACTCTCACTCAGTGTCTTACGCCCATTTCACGCCGCGGCCATCTTGGATTTGAAAAAAACCAAGTGGTGGGAATTTAGCCACGCCCCCTTCTTACTCAATCGGAAATCAATGCAGCCGGGGCCAGCAGCAGCAAACATGGTTTGGACTACCAACCTCGAGCACCTACCGTCATTTACCACAATATGAAAACTAAGCTGGATCTTTTCTTTTTCCAGTACTTTCTGCCTCTCCTGTGCCAGTGAGGAGAGACACACACACAGGGCTGTATTCAAAGAAGCTGTTTAATCACAATAAAATAAAAATAAGATACATTTCATTTTTATACTGTACATTCAATATTTATACATTAGATTGTCCCATCTACAATATTTTCATTCTTTGTCCTTTAACTTTAACGAAACTGTTGGTTCATTTTAAACTAAAATATGTTCGGTCAACTGTCATTCTGTTGTAGCAATAAACTGGAACTCGCTACCAACTCAAATCATCAATTGTTTACTAAACTAAGATAGTGATTGCACATCTCAAGGTGTGGGCTAAAAAATGGGACTGTACTGAAATGAAGTTAAATATGTTTCAATCTATCTAAGGTTTGTGTGCACTATTTTCTTGTCAGCTGGATTTAACAAAGGTTTAAAACAGTGGTCCCTGAAAATTTGTTAGGAGAGCACACACAGTCCACAGTTGGTTGACTGTTCCACTTAGTGAAAGGGGTATGACTCCATCAAAAATGTGGTACTCCTTTATGCGTCTTATTGACCGTTCGACGTGTATTCTCAAGCCAGCAATACTCTGTGTGTCTGTGAGCTCATCACAGCTAAACCGTCCACTTGGGCCTAAAAATGCAGGGATGACAAGTTTTACATCTTTTTCATCGAGCAGGTCTTTGATAAGGAAACCCTTATCGGCCATGACCTCATCACCTGACTCTAAGAGGTCCAGAACACCTGACCTCTTAGTTGTCTCCTTATCAGAAATACATCCTGTGTATAGATTACTTACCAGGCTAACTGACCCTGAGGGAGTGATCCCAATTAGGGATTTCAGTGTAGTGTTACTTTTATAATGGGAGTATGTCATGGTGTTCAAAACCTTCGAACTAACTGTCTCGATGCGGATCTCTGTGCAGTCTAGTATCACTCTTGTGTTTGGGTAGAATTCCCTGAATACTGGTGGCATTAGCTCATCTACTGCTGCTCTACTAGGCCATATTGGGAGGGTCCCTAACATAAAGAGCAAATAGTTGGCCCACGTCGTACAGTTCCTGCTGACTGTGGCCGGCGACACATTGAATCGTACAGATAAATCCAGAGCAAAAAAGCCCTGCCTCACACGGCACAAGAACAGGAAAAACTGATCAATCAGCGATAAATGCTCTGCATGGAAGCCAGACACAGAAATGTGTTCTAGGTTATGGCTGTTCCTTTGCATTTGAGTCCATCGCACCATGGACTCTGCAGTAGGCTGTAAAGCTAGGTAGAGTGCTTTGAGGGTGTGGTAATCCTTAAAACCAGTGTAAAACCTGATCAGATTGGGCGCACACTGGAAGCGTTCTAGACCAAAACGCTCACTTTTCAGCTTTTTATTTTCGTCCTCCAGGAAAGCGATGCGTTTCTTTACTGCGTCAAGCTGGTCTTCCACAGAAAGGGGCTTCACATCGTAGTCATGATCAGGTAGAGTCACCCAAACCTCACTGGACACATGAGGATATGTCATACATGTGGGAAGCAATATAAATCCACACATTTTCCTGTTATCAAGATGATGTGTCAGAACAGAGCTATCCACTATTGAAAGATTAGTGAATATATATGTATACACACACACATATATACAGATGTATCTCTTTCCCTTCTTTGATAGGAGTTGCAGGATGGTACACAGCAGTACGACATGTTGCTTCCAGCAGTGTTTTCAATTAAGTAAGAAGGGGGCGTGGCTAAATTCCCACCGCTTGGTTTTTTAAAAATCCAAGATGGCCGCGGCATGAAATGGGCGTCACCTTCAACATATACAATCTTGAAAATCGTGGTTGTTTCCCTTCGACACGGAGGCTTTTTACACTGCCTTTTCAAGACGGGAACGTTGCGCCATGAATCGCAGAAAGTTGAATCAGTTCATTTGGACACAACATCGGATGAGAGAGACGTGTTTATGTATGCTCAATAAGCCAGGTAAGAAAATCACAGAAAGGTGAGTCAGTTCATCCGGACACGTTTATCAAGAGAAACGTTTCGTCATTCATCTAACCCCTTTTCCACTACATGGTACCGGCTCAACTCGACTCCACTTTTTCGTTTTCCATTACTGGAAAGTACCGGCATTTTGGTAACTGTTGCCGCTTTTCTGGTACCACGCCTTTGTCGAGTTGAGCCGGTACCATGTAGTGATAATTGACCTCTTCAGTGTAAACTTGACTGCAGGTGACCCAGTTGCATAACGACCGAAAACAACGACCGGTTTCATATTGTAACGTGCATGGATAAGTAGACATGCTGGCCACTGGCTCGCGGGTCTGACCCTTTAGTCGAGCGGTTAGCGATGTCTCCTGCGGTGCGGGCGATACGGGTTCGCTTCCCGGCCGCGGCAGTTCCTGTGGTTGCGTCGTCCCCCGAATTCGCTACAATATGCAAATATCGGCGTGACCATTAACTAGAGAGTTAATGGCCATGTGTACTATTCAGAGGATTGGGGAATAGTTGCAATCACAGCATTGTAAAATGGTGACAGATGTACTCTTAACCCCCCCCCCCTAGGTTCAGGGATGGTCGTTACTTCTCCACATAAATGGCCTCTTAATTCACCGTTCAAACCAGCGTTTTTCCCCATCAAGGATGTGCACATTCTCATCCTTGAAAGAGTGGCCACTGGCCTGGTGTAGACTGCGGAGTGTGCCAGGAGACCCGATCCTTGGGGTGCACAGGACGATCCCACCCTTAGCAACAGGACCTCCCTTAATACTGACCAAGTGTGCTCCTGAAGCTTTGTCTTCAGTCCATGTATTTCACATACAGATGGGCATAAGCATATGGGTGTGCTATGGGTTCCCCAGTTTCTCAACTATAGTGGCCAACTTGTATATGAAGGAAGTGAGAAAGAGCCCTTGGTTCAGACTTGTGGACAACACCTGGATTAAAATCAAATCTCAGGATGTACCACATTTCACCGACCACATTAACTCAGTGGACAACCACATCAAGTTCACCAAAGAGGGTGTGAAAAAGGACGTTAGCCTACTTATACTGTGAAATTGCAATTGGTGATGAGGGAGCCAGGAAGAAGCCCAAACAATGCACCAGCCAGTCGAAGAGAGGAGAAGGACAACAGCTGCCTAAGCGTAAACCAGTGGCGTAGAGCCCTGCGTGGGACAGTTTTCTCGCTCGCATAGTAGAATTCAATAGATTTTGTGTCTTCTCCCGTCCCGCAGGGAAAACACATTATTTTATTGTGTACTATTAATAAAGGCATAAAGAGGCAACACGGTGGTGCAGTGGATAGCGCAGTCGTCTCACAGCAAGAAGGTTCTGGGTTCGAGCCCCAGGGTAGTCCAACCTCGGGGGGTTGTCCCAAGTCATCCTCTGTGTGGAGTTTGCATGTTCTCCCCGTGTCTGCGTGGGTTTCCTCCAGGTACTCCGGTTTCCTCCCACAGTCCAAAGACATGTAGGTCAGGTGAATCGGCCGTAATAAATTGCCCCTGTGTGTGTGTGTGTGTGTGTGTGTGTGTGTGTGTGTGTGTGTGAGATGGCCTGGCTGCCTGTCCAGGGTGTCTCCCTGCGTGCTGCCCAATGACTGCTGGGATTGGCTCCAGCATCCCTGAGAGCAGGATAAGTCGTTCGGATAATGGATGGATGACTGGATATTAATAAAGGAATGCATACCTGTCAGTAGTAATGGAACAAAATTACATTCTAGTGCATAATTATATAATTTTGATATACTCTATCGAGCCCCGTGGAGAAATTCCTCTGCATTTAACCCATCCTAGCTGTGTAGCTAGGAGCACTGGGTAGCCACCGTGCAGCACCCGGGGACCGACTCTGGTTCGTCTTGCCATGCCTCAGTCAGGGGCACAGACAGGAGTACTAATCCTAACATGCATGTCTTTTTGATGATGGGGGAAACCGGAGCACCCGGAGAAAACCCACCGCAGACATGGGGAGAACATGCAAACTCCACACAGAGGACAACCTGAGACGACCCCCAAGGTTGGACAACCCCAGGGTTTGAACCCAGGACCTTCTTGCTGTGAGGCGACACCGCTACCCAGATAGCAAAGAATCTTTGGCCCAAATATGGCCCACAGCTGCAGTTATTTTACAGCCCACATTTGGCCTTGAATGACAGTGTTGACTCAGGGTGAGTGTGGCTGCCTCAACTCAGCCACAGGTCATGACATTTGGGCCACATCTGGCCCACACAGCATGTGCCTTAGCTAAAGTTAAGCCTGGCTCATCAAATTTGGGCAACATCTGGCCCACATAGCATGTGCCTTAGCTAAAGTTAAGCCTGGCTCATTAAATTTGGGCCACATCTGGCCCACATAGCATGTGCTGTAACCCAAGTCAAGCCCTGCTCATTACATTTGGGCCACGTGTGGGCCAGTGCCGTAACTGAGCCGTAAGTACCAAAAGTGCCCCAGATTAGGCCCAAATGTGTCTGCTATAACCACTGGGCCACCGTGCTGCCCAATACACTGACACTAGTGCAATAACTACAGGTCTTCCAGTGCAATACGTACACCTACTCTAGGGCAAAATTAAACTGTGTTTATTTGATTTATAATTTTAGAACCTATGTCTTTTAACACACTAATCAGGAGCAGCGCTCCTCTATTCCGTTCTCCTCCTCTGCATTCATGCACGACACATTGATGTATCAAAAATATTGCAGCGTTAAACGCAACCGTAAACCGAAACGACTGCTTTGCAACAACGTTTTTTATTCAGCTGATAAAAAAAGAAAATAAATAAAAATCTCTCAGCTTTTAATAGACAGCATCACAGCTGTTAGGCTAAAGCCTACTGAATCACATTTGCATATATCATAGTATTAGAAATAACAAAATGAACAAAAGAACAAAAGAAAAAAAAAATTGAAAAATTAAAACTAAAATGAAAGCAGCTTTGAAATTATTAGCTGTATAGCCAGACGCCTCAAGGTACTTTAAAAAAAAAAAAAAAGATTAAAACATAGCCTATGCTCAACAACACAGCATCATCACACCTGTTTGTCATTAACAAATAACAAAAAGAGACATATGAATGGCCTAAATATCCCTAATAAATAATATAACATACATGAACCGATGAATGAAATGAGGCGGGGATACTCATGATGACACGTGCCAGTTTTGAGTTGAACTTCCACCATTGAAGCAGACTGTCTGGGTCTGGGTTGTCCCAGAGTCGCATGCTAAGATATTCCCCTTTGGTGCTGAGAGGCAGGATGCATCGTCTTCCCAGTCTGCGACTCGGTCCAAGCTGTGGTGGCTCGGGACCAGCTCAAACTGCATCTTGTGGAGAATTTCCTTTGCACCTTTGGATTGGATTGTTTTAAAACTCTTTTAAAAAACTAATTTTTATAAAATGTCTTTTAATTAGTTTCATTTTTTAACGCTCTCATTCATTTATTTATTCTTAAGGTTTTTATTCATTATCTTTTGTCTATGTTTCTATTTCTTGACTGCATTGAACTTGTTCTAATTTGTAATTGCGCCGTATATTTTCTGTTTTCATGTCTGTGAAGCACTCTGTAAACTTGTTTTTGAAGAGTGCTATAAAAATAAAGTTTATTGTTGTTATTTTAGTAGTAGGCCTGGGCTATTTCACAGATATAAATAGGCTAACGAGATCACAAGGCTACAAACAAGATATCCTACAACCCATCCGCCCATCCATTATCCAAACTGCTTATCCTGCTCCCAGGGTCGCGGGGATGCTGGAGCCTATCCCAGCAGTCATTGGGCGGCACCCTGGACAGGCCACCAGACCATGACAGGGCCGACAGCCCGACACACACACACACAGGGACAATTTTAGTATGGCTGATTCACCTTACCTTGATTGTGGAAGGAAACCGGAGCTCCCAGAGGAAACCCACCCAGACACGGGGAGAACATGCAAATTCCACACAGAGGACGACCCGGGATGACCCCCAAGGTTGGACTACCCCGGGGCTCGGACCCAGGACCTTCTTGCTGTGAGGCGACTGTGCTAACCACTGCGCCGACGTGCCGCCATATCCTACAACATAATATTCAAAACAATAACCTATTTACTTCCCCCCCCACCCTCCCCCCTTTGCTCCCCAATTGTATCCTCTTTGGAGAAATATTGTAAGACTGAGTTTCGGCTTGATGGAAATTGACATAATTCTTTGACAAAGACTCTTTGGGTTGTGTTGTTGGGCAGTTTCAGACCGATGAGATCATGTCCATTCAACAAACGTATAGGAAGGTGCGGACATTACTTTGATACAAGTTATATGACATCACTATTGTAGAGTGTGGGGTTGCTTTGATAACAGTATCATGTTGATTTCATGCTATATAAATCACACACTGGGATGCGATTATGCCAACCTTGTTTGATTCAGTGTGAAAGAACAAATACGTAAATGCGGGTCTTCATTATTGCGGGATCTCTGTGTAAACGCCTACTGTAAAAGATGGGCTGTCTTTTTTTAGACAACCAACAACCCAGAAAAGCAAGCTGACACGTCACAAACGTTGTAACTTTTTCGGGAAAATTCTCTAATTTGTTTCTTATTTTGAACGTATTTGATTTCCTACTAATGTGAAATGTATTCGAACAGGCGTTGTTACGGTGACACCTACTGTTCGGGTCATTGCAGCGAATTGAATGGGTAAATTATGTATCCACGTGACTTTATTTCACGCGAGAGTTCACATGAGCGTTCATTCGCGGATTCCTGTTTACGTTCAGAACCGGCGGGAGATTCATGGAGCAGAGTTTCAGTCCGAAATACGTAATTGTAACAGCGTCTAAATTTCTGGTCAGAAGGTGCACACGGTATGTAATTGTCTATCTAGCTTTATTTGTGCAATCCTTTACGATATTAAAACTTTGTGTGGACATTTTGGTCCACACAAAGTCATGTTTTGTTGTTGATTCTTTAAAAATATGAGACAACTTTAAAGAACCTTTTGGTCTCCATTTATTGCCCTACTCCCAACACCTGCGACTGGTTCCCCGATCCGCTGTTACCAAGTACGTATCTAACCTCTATATTCTGGTCACGACTCAAAAGCAGAAACCACACCCACGCAGATACGTCGGGTTCATGCGACGTACGTCCCGTTTATTGTTGTCTGGCAATGAATCAAAGCACCAGCTCGTCAAGTTCGTTACAGCACAAACAATACTCCAACTCCGTCTTCGCCACCATCGCCACGGACCAAATGGTACAAAACGCTTTAGCAGGCAGTATGGCGTTGAAGACATGGCCATGTGGACACCCAATGTCACAACGAAATGGCTGCTAGTCAACGAAGATTTGAGTTGTGAAATAATTATTTAGTTTTATTTTGTGTTTCTGAAGATATTTATGTCATTTACTTACGTCAGACTTAAAACAAATATATGAGAGTTTACATTCACTAACAACCCCATCTCAAGAAATCAGACGGAAAATAGACAGCTGCATCTCAGTAACTGCTGAAGTGACTATGCTTCTGAGAAGGCGTTCAGCGGAGGCTGGCACAAAGGATTTTGACGCAGTGGCCGAGAAAGCTGCGCTCCACCAGTTACTCCTAAGAGAAGATGCCAGGTCAATTTATGGGTCTACTGTGTCAAGAGCTCAATGGGGCCGTCAGTGAGGAAGTCAAACTTCAGATTCAATATCAGTAAAAAGGGCAGATGCAGCAGCATGGTTGGCTTCAAAATTGGCTGAAATGAATAGGGAAGAAGACATTTCAGTCCAGAGAAAGGAGGTACTGGCCCAGCAAGAGAAGTTGAAAAAGCTAAAGCAACAAAGGGACTAGGTCATTGAGGCTGAATATAAAGCTCATCACCATTGAGGCTGAATATAAAGCTTACGTTAAAGAGGAATTGAAGTTGAACGCTGAAAGTGTCACGCCCTGTCTGGATAGTTAAATTATCTTTTGTTTCTCCCAGTGTTCTTTGTCTTGTACTTCCTGTTTTATTTTGTTACTCACCTCTTGTCTCGTTTCAGGTCCTTTACTTCCTGCCCTCACGTGTCTCCCTTCTGTGTGATTATCTGTCCTGCCCTAATGTGTTGCACCTGTGTCTCATTGTCTCCCCTCCTCTAGAGTATATAGTCTTAGTGTTCTCTTCCTTCTGTGCCAGTTCGTCTTGTTCCTTGTGACAGCGTTCCAGCATTTTTTCCCTAGTGTAAGTTTCTTGAGCCCTATAGTTTCCTGACCTGTTTTTGCCTTTTCGACCTCGCCTTTCGCCTGCCAATTTGGACACTGTTGCCTTGTTATCTGACCACCTGTTTACCGACCTCTTTCCGATTAAAAGGACGGATTTTTGTGAACTGAGACTGAGTCTGCGTTTTGAGTCCAAGCCTGTGGTTCAGTACTGACAGTACGAACTGGCCATAACATGGACTCAGCGGACTCAGATACAGTATGCTCTGTGCTCAGGTTCACAAAATCCAGAGTCGAGATGAACAGATCAGTCTTCTTCGCCATGAAGTGAAGGAGCTGACAGACCGTCAGGAGTCCCTCTTGGCAGCTTTCGGAACCCAGCTCAACCATCTCTTTGACCAAATGCGGAAGATGCAGAGCCCGCCGGGCTCTGGCTTATCGACACCAGTGGCACCTCCGGGTTCTGGGTCCGATGCTGCTTCTCCTGCGCCCACCACTCTGTCCCTGCCTCTCAACTTTTCCAGACCAGAGCGTTTCTCCGGAGACACGGGTGACTGCAGAGCTTTTCTAACCCAGTGGAATTTGCATTTTGAGCTTCAGGCTGCTGCCTTCCCAGAGTGGAGTCGGAGTGGAGTCGGAAATCACCTGTCTGCAATTCACTGTTCTCCAAGACCTTCACCCAGATCTTCCAGCAGACAGCCCCTGGACAGGAGGCATCTCGAGCCCTGGTGAGAGTGCGACAGTGTAAGAAGAGGGTCTCTGATTATGCCATAGAGTTCCGCACTCTAGCAGCAGACAGTGATTGGAACCAGCCAGCCTTGTTTGATGCATTTCTTGATGGACTTTCTGACACTCTCAAAGACCAATTAGCCCCCCTGGACCTACCTGCAGAGCTGGATTCCCTTATAGCCCTGGCTATAAAGATTGACAAGCGTCTGTATGAGAGAGAGAGAGAGGCGACAGCTCAGCACCCTCTTCTTCTTCTTCCTGAAGACGCACTCCTCCTGCTGACTCTATCACATCGCTTCCCCCAGACACGGAGGAACCTATGCAGCTTGTCCGAACCCACCTGACCCCAGAGGAACTTCAGCGACGAGTTTCAGAGGGTCGCTGCATCTACTGTGGCCAACTGGGCCACTTCTTCGCCTTCTGCCCGTTAAAAGACCGGGCTCGCCAGTGAAGGTGAGGGCACTGGTGAGCCGTACTTTGACTGTTTCTAATCCTGACTGAGTCTGCGTTTTGAGCCCAAGCCTGTGGTTCAGTACTGACAGAAAGAGGAGACATGGAAGTGAATACCCAAATTTCCAGTCAGCCTGTAACTCAGCGGAGTAGCACTCCATGTGACCAAACCTCCCACAGCCCTTTACTCTTAACTCGCACTCAAAACAAACAAGAGCTTACAACGAATGAACCCACACTGGTTCAAGCATTAAAAGAGTCCCTGGCACAAACAAGACTTCGAGTGCCAGAGCCATTCATATTTACAGGAGATCCTCTTTTTAAGTTCACTGAATGGAGCCCCTGTTTCAAAGCTTTAATTGAAACAAGTTGTACAAAACCAGCGCACAGACTGTTTTATTTAAAAAGATATATTAGTGGAGAAGCACTTTGTGTGTTAGAGGGCACATTTTATAGAAGCGATGAAGCATATAAGCTGGCATGGGATGCTCTGAACAAATGCTATGGACACCCATTCATGGTGCAAAGAGCCTTCAGGGGAAAACTGAACAGCTGGCCAAAAATTTGACCAAAAGAGTCACTTCAGCTGAGACAGTTCAGCGATTTTCTGATCTCATGCAACAATGCAATGCCCTACGTAGAAGGGCTAAAGGTTTTAAACGATTGTGTAGAAAACCAAAAACTGTTTAAAAAAAAACTTCCAGATTGGGCCACAGCCCGCTGGAACCGACAGGTCACTAGAGCACTGGATGAAGGAAAGCCATATCCAAGGTTTACAGAATTTCTGACTTTGTGGCAGGGGAAGCATGCATAGCATGCAACCCAATCGGCTCCCGTCATGCATTAAAAACTGCAGATGAAAAACCTGGCAGGAAACTGAGGCATCCAAAGGCGAGCATCCTAGCAATGACAACAAAGGTGTCTAAATACTCAAAAAACACTTATTCAAGTGCAGCAGGAAGTGGCAATAAGGAAACGGCTGGTTCCAAAAACAGCCCTTCAGCCAACAAAAGGCAAATAAAATGTGTATGTTGTCAGCAGAATCACTTCATTTATAAATGTGAAAAATTTGCTGCCATGTCGTTGGAATCAAAAAAATTGTCACTGAAAATAACGTGTGCTTTGGGTGCCCCAGGGTCGGCCATGTCTCCAAGAACTACAGAAACTGGGCCACTTGCAACATTTGCAGGCAGCACCATCCCTGTCTGCTTCACGAAGAAAGTCTCCAAGTCAAAAAGCCTTCTGCGGAAGCACCACAGCTAGAGGCAACCACTTCAACTGTCTCATGCTATGTGACTAGAGACAGCTGTCATTGCACCTCAATGATTGTTCCTGTGTGGCTGTCATCTGCTGCAAAAAACACCCAAGAAACCTTGGTGTGTGCAATTGCTGGACACACAAAGCAACAACACGTTTGCTGACCGGGAAACATCAGAAAAAATGCAAACAGACACAGAACCAGTTAAATTGAAACTATCAACAATGACTGACAGAGGTTCAGTAGTCAATTGTAAAAGAGTGGTAGGACTAGAGGATACTTCTCACAAGACAGCATTGACTTGCCACCTGCATACACTCGAGAATACATTCCACTTGAGCAAAACAGTATTCCTACATGGGAAACAGCAAAAAGTTGGACCCACCTTCTCAGCATATCAGAGGAGATGCCTGATCTATTGGACTGTCTGGTAGAAATCCTAATCGGCTACAACTGTGCAAGAGCCCTGAAACCAAAACAAGTACTAACAGGAGACGATTATGGTCCATGCGCAGTCAAGACTGAACTAGGCTGGAATATCAAGGGATGCACAACCACATGTGCAGGCTCAAAGGATGCGATAGGGTTCTGCCACCGCATTTCTGTTAAGGCGATTCCACCCATCACATCTACTTCTGTGATAAGAGCATTAGACCGGGAGTTTTTCTGGATGGACTCACAAATCGTGATCGGGTACATCAAGAATGAGGCCCGGTGCTTTCATGTTTTTGTTGCTAATCGTGTACAGAGAACAAGAGAAACCACAGATCCAGGGCAGTGGTTCTATATCGAGACTTACGAGAACCCTGCAGACCATGCATCAAGGGGACTCGAGGTGGCAGATTTGATTGACTCGAATTGGCTGACAGGACCCAAGTTCTTGTGGGAGTGAGAAATTGACACAAACCATAGAGACCCAGAGCTTCTGATAGGTGATCCGGAGGTAAAGGTCCTAAAAACAGATGCTGTTAAAATTGACAGCAGGCTGTCTCGATTCTCAGACTGGCATACAGCCCTCAATGTGATTGCACGGATTCGAAGATTGGCAAACACAGGCCAATCAGGGCCCATTACTGTGGAGGAGAGAAGACTAGCTGCTCTTGATCTCATCAGGGCGGCACAACGAGAAGCATTAAAAGAACTGAAATTGTTCAGTCTAGATTCAGCCAAACTACCTAAGACTCACAAAATGCACCAACTTGATCCTCTCCTGGTAGATGGAGTGCTCAGAGTTGGTGGGCGGTTGAGAAGATGTTCCTCACCACTTGAGTTCAAACACCCAGTAATCCTTCCCAAAGAAGGCATTGTCCTACAATTAATACTGTCACACTGTCACAAGAAGATGCAGCACCAAGGCCGAGGGCTAACATTGAACGAGCTCAGGGCCAGTGGCTACTGGATCATAGGTGCAAGCAAGGTAGTGGCCAAGCACATCAAGAATTGTGTCACCTGTGCTGAAGAACAGTGCATAGCTGACCTACCTGCCAGTTGAGTCGAACCCTCACCCCAATTTTCCTACTGTGGAATAGATTGTTTCGGCCCATTCTACACAAAGCAAAGTCGGAAAGAATTCAAGAGGTATGGCCTCTGACGCTTGGTACAGTGGTATGGCCTATGACGCTTCATTGCAATCAGAGGAGCAGTGAGACAGATCTGATCTGATCAAGGCACTAATTTCGTTGGGGCAAAAAATGAGTTCTTAAGGCTCTTAAGAAACTCGACACAGAAAGTCTTTCTACTTATCTAGCAGAAAACTAGTGTGACTTCCTCATGAATGTTCCTGACACAAGCCACATGGGCGGTGTATGGGAGTTTCAAATAAGGATGGTCAGGAGTGTGATGAGCTCGGTCATGGCACGAGCTACAGGAAGACTGGATGACACCTCATTAAGAACAGTCTTCTATGAGGCCATGTTGATTGTAAACAATCGTCCACTCACAACCGACCTGATCAATGACCCCAAGAGTCTTGAACTGCTAACACCAAATCACTTACACACAACAAAGACATCTGTGCCCCTTCGGCCCCCCGGCAACTTTATCAAGGGAGACTTGTATGCAAGGAAAGGTGGCGCAAAGTTCAATACCTGACAGAACCATTCTGGAACAGATGGTGTAAATAATATACTTCGCCAACATTAGCCTCAGACAACAGTGGCACACTCCCAGAAGAAATGTACAAGTCGGGGATGTTGTTATTGTCAAGAACGATAATGTTCCTAGAAATGATTGGAAACTTGCCAGAGTTGTTGAGACAAGTAAAGATGACGATGGTCTAGTGCAAAAGGCTCAAGTTCAAATAGGACAGAATAATCTAGGGAAAAAGGGTGAACGTCTGACACAACCTTATTCTCTTGAGCGTCCTGTTCAAAAACTATTGGTACTAGTTGAGAATGTTCCTTAAATGAATAAACAAGAAATTGACTAGTTTGAGAAAGTAAGAAAGAGCTAATGAAAACCTCTAAACATTAGGAATAACGGAGTTGTTTGTAAGTTACTTTCAAACTGAAGTAATTTGAAAACTGAAATTTTGTTCTCATTTTATGGGAAAATTACCAGAAACAGTTCATGATTAGGTGATCATGGTAGCCCTGTGATCGACTGGCGGCCTGTCCACGGTGTCTTCCGCCCAATGACTGCTTGGCTAATGGGTGGATGGATGAAAATCCTAGTAATTTTGGTGGCAGTGTAACTGTCTCGGAAATTTTTTTTGTTTCTTATTTTGAATGTATTTGATTTCCTACTAATGTGAAATGTATTAGAATAGGCGTTGTTATGGTGACACCTGCTGTTCGGGTCATTGCAGTGAATTGATTAGGCAAATGTTGTAGTCACGTGACTTGAGTTCACGCGAGCGTTCACATGAGAGTTCATTCGCTGATACGTGTTTACGTTCAGAACCAGCGGGAGTTTCATGGGCAAAGGAGCTCTTAACGTCAATGAAGAGTTTCAGTCCAAAATACACAATTGTAACAGCTTCTAAATTTCTAGTCAGAAGGTGCACACGGTTTGTAATTGTTCATCTAGCTTGATTTGTGCAATCCTTTATGATATACAGCTTTGTGTGGACATTTTATGTATACAAGGGTACAAAACGTTTCGAGCAGGCACTATGGCTTTGAAGAGATGGCGAAATGGAAAGTGAAAGTGAGAATGAAGATTTGAGTTGTGAAATAACTTACTTTTATTTTGTGTTTCTGAAAATATAACATTTATGTCATTTCAGTTTTTCACAGTGTTTGCCTGCGTTAAAAGGGAAGAAAGTTAACACTTGTCAACGACAAGTTGACACGCTCCCCCACGCTCCGACATCAGTATCGGAGCGTGGTTTATTCTGCATCAGAAGAAAAGCCTTTGGGAGCGGTTATAAACTTCATAAGTTTTATCTAAAGATTGATTTGTTTGAACATGCCCCAATGACTGCTGGGATAGGTTACAGCATCCCCCGCAACCCTGACAGCAGCATAGCGGTTTGGATAATGGATGGCTGCAAAAGGCGATGAAGGATGTCTTACTTGCATCCTTCTAATGAAACCACATGGACAACACCAAGTGGTAGAATACACGGGGAGTAAGAGAGAGTAGTTGTGGGGGCGCAGGAAAAAATATTGTGGCGAGCTGGCGTGAAAGGAGGCAAGAGGCGGGGAACCCGTTTTATTGGCAGCTCCCGTATCCCAAACACCGCACAACCCCCAGGAGTGCTTTTAGTTTGCCCTCAAAATTGTTTCTGGATGATGTCCCCCCCCCCTCCCCCTCAACGGCATTATTAAGAACAACAGTCATAATCACGGTCCTACAGTCAGTGGAATGGTTGTCTACCCAGTCCGAGTCGAACCCCCAAACAAACAACACAACAATAACCAAAACATAAACTAAAACAACTATTTGACCGACTAGGGCGCAGCCCGGGTTCAAAGGTCACGCTGTGTTTATGGACGGCTAGCTACACTTCACATGTTGAGATGTTAGGGGGCGTAGCGTGAGTGCCGGCAGGAAATGACATTTTCCTCACCTGAAAATGAAACGCGTGTACGTCAGAACTTCTGCCGAAAGCCCCCCCCCCCCCCCCCCCACAATGCTCGGTTTTTTGCCTACAGTGTTTTGTGCAGAGGTTGTTTATCTCTTGTTTGTCTTTGCAAAGTTTCTCTTTTAGAAGCATGTCGTAAACCCATTTGTGTTTTGTTTGGTGCTAATATAAAGTGTTTAGCAAATCAGCACTTATGTATATGTTGTTCCCAGCTGGAAAGGCTCGATGTGCTGCAGAGGGCGAGCTGACAACAGGAGCTCAGCACCACAGTGTCGCCACACCCGCATCAAATGACAATCTGTCCCAGACGCCGATGATGGCCTGCATGAGTCACTCCCTATGACAGCATTGTGAGTAGATTTATGACTCACGCTGAGCAAACGGTTCAGTGCGATAGCCATAAAAACCCCTCCGAATCAACGTCAAGAGCTTCAAATTAAGATGATCATGGTATTTCTAGATACTAACAACAGTTGTATTCATTCATTAGTGCGCCGCACCGGCCATGGGTCATTATTTGCAAACCGGTCTGGATGTTTGTTTTGAAACTGTTTAGGTTGCCAGTCAGAAAAACAAAAAACACAATAAGATGATTCTGAATAGTCTACTGTTATTCTGGCCGTTTTTGTGTTGTTTCACATAACATTTAAAATGAACGAAATATGTGAAATGCAAAATATCATCTCACCAAAGTTCATGCTGTACCCTGCATTCACATCTAGCAAAGGTGAGATTTACAACGAGATCTCGTTGTGTGTGCGTGCGTGTGTGCGTCAATCAGATTAATCATTGGCGCGCTGTACCAGGATTGTGACAGCTTTTCCTTTGGTACACATTAACCAGAAATATATGTGTGAAGTTGTTCGGCACACTGTCTGTTCAGGGTGTGTTTATGTGTTAATATGCAACCTCTCACACAGCATGTCATCTCTGTATGAGGCTGTTCACACCTGGCATTAACATGTGTCTTGGGTGATCCGATCACAAGTGGACAGCTCTAAGTACAGGTATGGATGCGCCCAATGCGTCCTCTATGCGTCTTGAGATCCGATCGCTCAGGCCACATTCGAAGGTGGCCTGGGACGCATTTGTCCGCATCACATCTAAACGCACACGTGTCCCAGGCCGCATTGAAGGGTCACCAGAGCCTCCTCTAGGTTTAGTTTAGTTGTTTTCTCTGTTTTGTTTACCTCATCTGTAATTTCTGACACACATCAGACCGACAGATGTGGAAGAGACCCCGCCCGCTTGCACATTCAAGTTCAGCTTCAGGTTCCAGTTCATTTATCCACCGCAGTGCAGAGCCCGACCTTCTCGAACCCGCTGGAATAATCAAATAATCTGAGCCTGAACCGACGGGATCCGGTCAAGCCAGACCGGGTTCGGGCTGAGAATTACAAACTCTTGTGTTCAGACATTTACATTTGACCACATAACGAGTTTTAAGAATGAGTTTCAACTTCTGCTGTGTGTTTTGAGCACAAAATGAAGGAAGACAAACAGTCGGAGCCTGACGCTCCTAATTCACCCAGTTGCTTGTCCTCATCAGCTTGTTTGTCTATCAGGTGCCACATGCATCTGCTGCACCCATGCCATTGTAATCATGTGGAACTGTTTACCCACAACAGACTATTCCTTAAATGCGATCTATCAGGTCAGGGGCCTGGAGGCTGTCAGACAGAGCTACAGCATCTTCAGAATAATCATGTTTATTTACGCCGCACTTTTAAAAACCTGCTGCGCTTCACAACAAAGCGGAGTGGAAATAAAAGAAAAGAAGTGCAGTTGGGCTATGGGGAGATTTATTTGATTTCTCTAAGAGCACTTCACATTTTTCATGACAACATAATTTGACAGTAATAACTAACAGATGTGAAATATGTTGGTGCTTTAAAACGAGGCTCGAGTGAGCAAGGAGGTTTCATTGTGTTAAATGCTTGTTGCTCCTCTCCTCGTGTTTCTGCGCGCGTTCATTTACGCGATTGTGACACGTGCCACGGGGAGGGTTCGAGATGAAGGCGGACGCGGTGTTAGGTGATTAACACAGGGTTCATTTAATAACGTCTTTCATTCGTTCACTCGCACGGGCCGGTGCGCCGCTCTCCCGCGAGCCGCGCTCCTTCTCTCCGCTTGCCGCCGAGACTAAACCACGCCCCTCTACCACAGTGACGTACGTGTTTATTTGCATATAGAGCGGGGGAAGTGAGATCCGGTCACGAGTGGTCGCTCGAGACGCATGTGGAGACGCGTTTTAATGCCAGGTGTGAACTGGCGTACGCAGAGCTGCCCCCTTGAGATCGGATCAGCCAAGACGCCTGTTAATACCAGGTTCAAACAGCCTCTCCGTCCCCTCTATCTGTCTCCCTTCCCCTTGTGTTTTCACACATTCTGTATACCGCCCTTGTCTTAAGGGTCATTTATGACCCGCCTTCATTAAACCTCTAATTTAAAGCAGCTTTATTTAATTTTAAAACCCAAATCTATTTTGCATGAAGAAACAAGCCGTCACTCATCACAAAACCGTGTGACCGTCTGGGTTTTCCCTCTTCACAGTGCAGAAAGACTGCGGTTAATCAGCGGACACCGCTCGTTTTAGAGGGTCTAACATGACCCAAACATGTCTTGGGGTCAAAAATTACCCTACAATCTTAGTACCCCAGTAGTGTACAGCTTTCATGGAAATATGAACAAAAACAATGTTTCACTTTTTCTAATGCTGGGGTCACTCTAGGGCAAGTCATCAAATTTCAGGTTGAAAAAAGGTCATTTAGAGTCTTTTCTCTGCTGTTAAACGCTGTTATTGGCCCTTTTGACCCGGAAGACAACAGAAGGGTTTATTTATTTATTTATTTATTGGGGTTTTCCACCCTTTTTCCCCCCCAATTGTACTTGGCCAATTACCCCACTCTTCCGAGCCATCTCGATCGCTGCTCCGCCCCCTCTGCCGATCCAGGGAGGGCTGCAGACAACCACATGTCTCCTCCGATACATGTGGAGTCGCCAGCTGCTTCGCTTCACCTGACAGTGAGGAGTTTTGCCAGGGGGGACGTAGCGCGTGGGAGGAACACGCTATTCCCCCCAGTTCCCCCTCCCCCCCTGCAACCAGGCGCCCCGACCGACCAAAGGAGGCGCTAGTGCAACAACCAGGACACATACCCACATCCGGTTTCCCACCCGCAGACCCGGCCAACTGTGTCTGTAGGGATGCCTGACCAAGCCGGAGGTAACGCGGGGATTCGAACTGACGATCCCCGTGTTGGCGTCCAATGGAATAGACCGCCACGCTACCCGGACGCCCCGACAACAGAAGGGTTAATCACACACACACACACACACACACACACACACACACACACACACACACACACACACACACACACACTACATTTGATATTAGCTTCTGCAGTGTGCTAACGCTCTCTTATCTTTCTATTTCTCTTCCTGTTGTGCACCTCAGCGTGCCCCTCTGTCATTACTATGGACCACGGTGTGCTGCCAACACCAGAAGCCTCGGCCGTCATGGAAAAGTGCGTTCTGAGGAGACTAACTCCCAGTCTGTCACATACATGCACCTAGAGCAACATGGCATCCCATTCTCCCTGTTCAGCGTCTGTTCCCTCAGACTACAGGCTGAAATCTCGTTTAGGATGTTGGAAAGGAGTGTGTGCCTGTGATGCTGCAGTGTGATCATGTGATCTCAGGCAATGGATGTGTTGCCTTTAAAAAAAAAAAAGGGTTGGTGTACACGTGTGCATGCGTGCCTTGACAGCGTGCCCTGGTTGACAATTTTGTGCTCGTGTGCCGCGCTTGATTGCATACGAGTTTTGAGTGTACCCTTTTTGTGTGTGTTGATTTCCCCTTTTCATCCCCCTCACCACCACCACCACCACCACCCCGCCCTGCAGCTATGCTGATCCCATCTGTGAGCTCTGCCTCCTCACAGCTTGATCCCACCACCACCTCCATTGTCTCACTAATCCAGGACTATTAACATCACTCCACCACAACAGGCCCTCATTGGAGCCCCGGATGGCCCCCGAAACTCTCTCCTCTGAACAGCCTGCAATCTAATTAACAGCTCGGCCCGGGGGAAGGGGAGCATCATGTGTGTGCGTGTGTGCGCGAGTGTGTGTATGTTTGTGTGCACGATTGTGTGCGCGTGTCTATGTGTGTAGTTAACGGCATCCGTCGGATTAACGCCTTTTGATAATGTGGCAAGGCTCAGCCACCACAGGTGCCAAAATGAAAGTGGCCTCATTCAGGATCTGCATCAGAAATATTTTTGAAACCAGCATATATATATGTATATACATATATATACATATATATATATATATATATATATATATATATATATATATATATATATATATATGTGTGTGTGTGGACATGCAGACTGGGTTACAGGGACCGCAGGACCTCACACAGAGCAAGGATTTTGTGCAAGGCAGGGGTTCAGGGGGAAGTAGCAGTGATGACTGTGAAGTTTGCTGCCTCAAAGAGGAAAAGAAAATAGATTTTGTACTCGGGCTGCAGCTAAGCCAAAGAGCTTACTTGCTCACTTTAAGCCAGGCCAGCTGAGCTAGCATAGCTTACACCTCCTGAGGGCTGGGAACTGTTGATTCTTCAATGTTTTTGTGTGTGTGTGTGTGTGCGTGTGCGTGTGTCTTAAATAAACGTGTGTGTTGAGACATGAAGGCATAAAAGCCTCATCGTGCTTCATGCACTCCCTGCCCTCCCTCATATTTGACATTCTTTGGCCTTGTATGGCAGATCAGCATCAGATTGTGTTCCAGAGGAGAATAACATCCAGAGCGCACTGTCTCTATCGCCCAGCTCCGCCCCTGTTCCACAATTCATGACCAACCACAGCGGTTGAAAAGTTCCTCATATCATTCCAAAACTATCACTTAGCAGTAACTCAGCCCACCCGCCACCCACCCCGGCTGAAAGACCCTCACTCACATCCGAATCAGGGTCCCTGTTTAACTTCCTGAAATCCTCCGCGCCTACTCTAAATAAAGTAACATCTGACACTGGGGGGAGAAATTATAAATGGTCTAAATGCTCTCTATCTTCCTCTCAACCCCCGTCCCCCACCCCCACCCCCCGTCCCCGTCTCCCAGCGGTTTTATGTGACTCAGTTTTCAGGCCTTGATTGCGGGCTGTGCTCCCAGCGGGAGGAAATGCCAATGTGTGCGTTCATACCCATAGCTGCACAGTCATTATCTCTGCCTCTCTGTGTGAAACACACGAGGCTTTTTGAAAAGACGGCCCGCTATCACTTCCTCCTCAATCAGCATAGCTTCAAGCGAAGAGAAGAAACGCTGTTGTGTAATTTTGTGTAAAATTGTAATTTTCCCTTTAATGGTCCCCGAGTGGGTTTGGGGGCATCAGACTAAGCTACGGGTTCAAATCCCGCTCGTGAAGATGAGAAACACCCGCACTCCCTTTTTCCATGAACGCCAGATATATTGCAGCAAATAAGACAGCAGTAATGATATCTGTGAAGCGTTTTATAATAATTTGGTGGTCTTTGTACACCTGTCGACAAAATCACCACGTGTAGCAAATTCAGGGAGCAGCCGGGAACCGCCGCAGCCGGGAACTGCCACAGCTGGGACACGAACCCGGGTCGCCATAGGCGACTGTGCTAACCAGTCAACTAAAGGGTCCAACCCGTTAGCAAAGCGGCTAGCGAGTCTACTCATTCTACACTACCCCCTCCTTTGGGAAGCGCGTCCCCGTGCTTCAGCATATCAGCTCCCTCACACCTCTGGGCGCACGTGCTTCCGATGGCCTCACGGTCTCACCATCCCACTTCTGACACCAATGTGGCAAACTCAGGGGGCAGCCAGGAACCGCTGCAACCGGGACGCGAACCCGGGTCTCTTGCACCATGGGCGACAATGTTAAACCAGTCGACTAAAGTGTAGCGAATTCAGAGGGCAGCCAGGAATCCGCCGCAGCCGAGACGTGAACCGCACAGCTCCACTCTCGTTGAAGATGAACGGCACCAGACCCTTGGCGATGCTCTGATTTGCTTGTGTATTGGCTTGTGGCCGTCGGATGGTCTGGGATCAGAACTGACCCGGCTCCTGGCTTTGTGGCGTTCGGTGGTGACACGACACTTGCCAGGCATAGGCTGACTGTTGAGGTCGGCAACGTTAAGAACATCAACAAAAATCCTGTTGCTGAGAAGGCCATTCAGGAGCTCCAGGGCGAAATACTGCGTCTTTAGCCAAATTGCAGAGCTGTCACCCCCCCTCCCCCCACTTCTGTCAGTTGCCACTGCCCGTTTGAACAGCCGCATCAGATCCCGCGATTTGTCTGCCCGTGAGATGCTATTACAGAGGGACCAGTTTTCCCGCAATCAGTTGCCTATCAATGACCAGGACATCATTATGCAGCAGCGTGCACAGCGGTGGGTCAATCATCCATATAGCATGAAAGCCAAAGCTCCCACCAGTCATGCTGCATCGCCTTCCATAGTCCGTCCTGGCGACCTTGTGTAGCTCTATAGCGGTCGCAATAAGTCTAGAGCCCAAGACAGATACCTTGTCATCAGCGTTGAAGGGTCATGGTGCAATGTACAGAAGTTCACAGGTACCCAACCTTGTCGCACTTCATACAGGGTTAGCTTGAGTGATTGCTACCAGGTGGCGAGTGACGCTCCTGATGTGGTCTTCTGTGATGACGCAGACGAGGACACGTCTGACACGGATCCTGATGTCTCCCCTCCCCAGGGCCCCGACATTCCCCCTGCCATAGCCAAGCCTGCTCCAGCTCCCTTTCTGCCCACTGGGGTTTTTGATTCTCTTCCTCCAGACGACCCCTCTGCTGATCCAGTTGGTGATCAGCATGATGAAGAAACCCATGGGACTATTCCGCAAACAGGTGGGGCTCTTTGGCGTTCCAGCTGCTCCCGCAGGCCTCCCATGTGGTTGAAGGACTTTGTTGATTTGTTGCTTTCTTGTTTATTCCTCCATGCCACTGTTGGACATTCCCATAATTCTCTCTGGGTCTGTATGTTCTGCCTTTGCAGCGTGTTTCAGGTTCTGTTACTGTTCTGTCCTATACTGTTCTATCCTATACTGTTCTATCCTATACTGTTCTGTCCTATACTGTTCTGTCCTATACTGTTCTGTCCTATACTGTTGTATCCTAGACTGTTCTATCCTATACTGTTCTGTCCTATACTGTTCTGTCCTATACTGTTCTATCCTATACTGTTCTGTCCTATACTGTTCTGTCCTATACTGTTCTATCCTATACTGTTCTGTCCTATACTGTTCTGTCCTATACTGTTCTGTCCTATACTGTTCTATCCTATACTGTTCTATCCTATACTGTTCTGTCCTATACTGTTCTATCCTATACTGTTCTGTCCTATACTGTTCTATCCTATACTGTTCTGTCCTATACTGTTCTGTCCTATACTGTTCTGTCCTATACTGTTCTATCCTATACTGTTCTATCCTATACTGTTCTGTCCTATACTGTTCTATCCTATACTGTTCTATCCTGTAGTGCCTTATGCTCTGTGCCCTTTGTAATGTCTGTGCCCTTAGTGGTGTTTTTCTACACTGTTTCTGAGTTGCCCTATGTGGGTGGGTTTGGTTGTATTGGAAAAGAGGGTGGCGCCAGGAATGTATTGTGTACATCCGGATTACTTGGGTTGTGTATGTGTCTCTCTTGTTACCTTGAGGTCATTCAGTAAAATCATCTATGCACTTACCAGATTGTGTCTGTGGCTCTGTGAGTGTCTTCACCTTATACTGGCGCCGGGTTTCCCGCACCACGGGCGACTACATTAACCAGTCGACTAAAGGGTCCGATCCATTAGTCAAGGCCAAGGCTTAGCGAGTCTACTCATCTGTGGTCGTTACACTATCCGCCTCCTTGAGGAATGTAGAGGCATGAGGGAGCTGCAGAACATCAGCTCCGTCACGCCTCTGGGCGCACACGCCTCCAATGGCCGCACGGTCTCACCATCCCACTTCTGACACCAATGTAGCGAGTTCGGGGGGGGGACATCCGGGAATCCGCCGCAGCTGGGACGCGAACCC
Organism: Lampris incognitus; assembly: GCF_029633865.1. NCBI lineage: Eukaryota > Metazoa > Chordata > Actinopteri > Lampriformes > Lampridae > Lampris > Lampris incognitus. Next base: position 41,782,978 of record NC_079223.1, on the reverse strand, counting down.
GGGTCTCCCGCACCACGGGCGATTACGTTAACCAGTCGACTAAAGGGTCGGACCCGTTAGCCAAGCGGCTAGCAAGACTACTCATTCATACTCGTTACACTGTTTTTTTTGGGGGGGGGGGTTGTTTTATTGTGTGAAGCACTTTGTGTTACATTTGTTTGTGAAAAGTGTTAGATGAATAAAGTCCAATTGATTCGTTGATCATTACCCTCGAAAAATTGGTCTTTCATATTGAAAAGATCATATATACGTATAGCGTGAGAGTAGGGTGGCGAGGATGTGTGCGTGTGTGCGCGTGTGTGTGAGAATTCCCCCAGCATGCTGCATGAAACACACAGGCTTAACTGTGGCCATACTTAATGCCAGCGCATCAGAGTGACAGCAGAAGGCCTTGGCTCCATAAGGGCTGCAGCTAAGAGTCATATTACACACTCTCCCCTTGTTCTTTCTGCTTGAAAGAGAACAGAAAAAAACATCAATCACAGAGGCTGCACATTTCTCACCCGCTGTTCCCCTGGGGCGTGGCGCTATCTAACTGCCACCCCAGCCTTTGACAAGTCCCTACTCACCTCATCGAGGGCTCCCAGGCCCAGCACATTAATGAGCGACACACACGTGCACGTGTGCACGCTCACACACATGCATGCCCGCACACACACACACACACACAGACACAGACACACAGTTCACAGAAAAAGAAAATCAATTCCTTTCAGTGAGAGGGGGAAAAGCAGCGTGCTGTATCTCTGTTACAGTCCTCCACCATGAGAAATACTGGGCACATTCCCACTGCTCACTCTAGCAGATGAAGGGGAAAAAATCTGCTTTTTGTTGTACAATATGCTTCATGTTTTTGCATGAATCGACCAGAACGAATGCCTCGTGCGATTCGCTTTTAATCAGAGTGCTGTTTAATTGGCCCCTAATTAAACCTCTGGCACAATCTGTGTTTAATGCGGTATCAGATCTGAAATAATTATCACCCCCTCCCCATCCCCCTGCAGGGCTGAGGTGAAATAGAATAGCTTAATCTATTGCCTTGGGTGCACAGACCGCCACGCTCGCAATCTACACCCACATATGCAAGCAAGCACGTATAGTCATTCACACACACACCCACTTACACACACACACACACACACTTACACTTACACATACTTGCATGTTGCATGTGAGGACACGGCACAGGGTGTGGAAAGCCTCAGCTGGTTATGGTAAAGTGAGTCAGGGTGCGTCTGTATATGATTACATCCTCACTATAGTGTAACCTTTGCAGCTGCACCAGAGCCAGACCACCGCCGTGCCAGCTCAGCAAGTCACGCGGAACAGGAGAGAGGCAGGGGGGCAAACCAAGTGAATCCGGCAAAACCCAGTCACGAATATGACCGTTATGACCTCAATCATGTCTTTGTGTTGCCATTTAGCATTTCGTCCTCCGTGGAGTCGTACGAGGGGGTCCCATTCCAACACGGTGGGCTGGAACAGGTTTACCTGCATCAACTGCATTAGACAACATCTTTCCTAAATATCGGTTTTATATAAATATATAATTACCTCATCGTCAGCCGCTTCTCCGGGGTCGGGTCGCGGTGTGAGGGCGTCTTGTGATAAAAGGCCGAAACACCCTGTGATGCTGAGGTACACAACTGATGACGTGTCCCGGTGGTGGCAATGTCACCTTGGCAGACATCTCCAGTTTAATCTCCACCGAATCTGTTGCGGTGCAAACACTGGGGATTTTAACAACCAGTCCTTTTTCTGAATCTTATATATTTATAATTATATACAAATATAGGCGGTCTGACAGGACGCGGGAGCGGGGTAGGCTAAGCTAACTGCTAGCCCATGCAGACAACACCAAGGGCGGTCTGGCGGCGGCCTTGACCGGTGTTTTTGGTGGAGTGCGGGGAGGTGTGTCGAGGGTGTCTGGCTGGGAGAGCTGGTGTCGGATCGGCTGGGGGAGCCTGGTCTGCTGCGTCCTGCGGGCCCAGGGACCACGGCCCTGCCCAGAGCTGTGCATGAAGAGGAAACACTGAGGGTGGTCTGACAGGACGCGGAAGCGGGGCAGGCTAAGCTAACTGCTAGCTCATGCAGTCCAGCAGTTCCGACAGTCATCCTGGCTGGCGTTCGTTCCCTTGGACAGTGATTTCTTATTTTTTAGTTTGTTTTTTGTTTTTTTGGTTTAGTAGTTTTTGGAAGTGTGTTTTTGTCTTTGTGTTGCACTGCTGTGGGCTGGGGGAAATGATATTTCGTTTCATTTTTTTTTTCATTTTTTCCACTTTCGTTTCATTTCATGTACTTCCGTAAATGAAATGAAATGACAAAGTGCTTTTTATTCCTGATAGTTTATTTTTGTCCAGCGGTGGTATTTTTAAAAGTGTCATATAATATTTTCACTTGCGGCTGTTCCTTTGGTAGGGTCATGATGTTTTAAAATGATGGAGATGTTTTGGAAAGAACAACAAATAACAAATGGAGGGAATAGAAAAAAACAATTGAATAAAGTCAAAAAACAGATTACACTTTTGCCATTTATGCTTAATCCCTTAGTATTCGGTTTAGAGTGGTTTAATATGTAGCTATACGAGTTCCCTCTCGTGCCAATAGAAGACTGTCCTAAACTCTCTCACTGCCCTGTATGTTCTCAAGTAATTCATTAAATAAACGGTCAACGTTTGTGTGTGTGTGTGTGTGTGTGTGTGTGTGTGTGTGTGTGTGTGTGTGTGTGTGTGTGTGTGTGTGTGTGTGTGTGTGTGTGTGTGTGTGTGTGTGTGTGTGTGTCTCGGAAGCCGTAGTAGTTAGTGGGCGTGAACGAATGAATGAATGAATGAACAGGATGCTGATCCTCCATACGGGAAGGGCCTCGTCATTCCCGTATGTAGGATCAGCATCCTCTGAACCGGCAGCTGTGACTCAGGCCGGCTGCTCCGCTCCGCTCTTCGACAAAGACGTTCATCAGTCAACATTTTGGATCAAGCCACAGAATACCATTAAACCCAGTGGGGAAATATCTGGGATCAGTAAACAGTCTGTAAACCTGTGTTTATTTTCAACCCATTTGTTTCAACTAAATATTGCTATTTTTATTGAGCGGTCTCCCAACAAGCCGAGCCGTATTAACGAGACGAGTTTCCCAGCCCTATTGGCGGGTATTTCTCCTCGCTTTCAGAAAAGTTGGACTTCAGGGCAGGCGCGAAGATGAATGGACGTCATGCTCTGGCGAGGGCCGAGTAGGGTCAGCTGAGACCCGTCGGCATGTTCACGGCCAGTTATCATGTGACTGTAGGGTCAAAATAGAAACCAGAACGACAATGTGGTAGATTTCTTCACCCGGAGAAGTGGCACCCTTCTACATTTTCAATATTGTAACGTGCATGGATAAGTAGACACGTTGGCCCCTCGTTAACGCGTCGGACCCTTTAGTCGACTGGTTAACGTGGAGACACGGGTTCGCGTCCCGGCTGTGGCGACGGTCTCTCAGACTGTTCCCCGAATTCGCTGCAATATCTTTCGGGGAGGGCATCCAGATGATGACTGAAGGGCCGTTTACACGGCGACGTTTTCAACAATAAAACGGTTAAGTATTGTTGCGTTTTGGCCGTTCGTTCACACGACAACGGCGTTTAGAGGGGCCTGAAAACGCAAACTTCGAACTCTTCTCGAAACGCGACTCCGGCGTCGCCGTGTTCACTAGCAAAACCGGTCGCTTTGAAAACGGTGACGTCAAGGCTCCACTTCGCACATGCGTATTACGTTTTCAGTCAAACAGCCATGCGCGAGTAAGAAGGCGGCGTTAACAGTGGCGGGTTACCGAGCTGTGTTCGTATCGCTGCTTGTCCGTCCAGACAAAATGATCTGTTTTCGAGCGGACGTACGCCCGCCATCGTCTGTCTGTTTACTCGCCGCGCTGAGAAGAAAGCGTTTGTGCGCAGGCGCGTTTTTAATTGGGGCCCACCGGAAGGGCTCTCTACTACGGAGTTTCACCGCTGGCCTGGCATGCATACTACAGCGTTTTCAGGCGGGTTTTGTTTTTTATTTTTTGGGGTTTTTTTTTCGGATCCGTGTGTAAACTACTAATAAGAAACTTTAGCCCCTAGCTAACGGGTCTGACCCTTTAGCCGAGCGGTTAGGGATGTCGCCTTGTGGTGCAGTACACCCCGTATCGAATCCCGCACCGGGCAACAAAATAACCGGTTACATTGGTGGCAGCGGTGGGATCCGGAAGTGTGCCGATCTTCAGAAGTCTCTTCGGAGCGCGGGAATAACGCTTCCGGGGAGGGTGACGACTGTAAACTACTAATAAGACACGTTAGCCCCTAGCTAACGGGTCTGACCCTTTAGCCGAGCGGTTAGTGATGTCGCCTTGTGGTGCAGTATACGTCGTATCGAATCCCGCACCGGGCAAGAAAATAACCGGTTACACGTGTATTCAAAACGAAGTCGTCTGAACGCTGAACTTTGTTAAAACGCAAAGGGAAAACTTTTCCCGTTTTTAGCAAGACCGTTGTGTAAACGTAGCCGTGCACCAACCAGCCTCGGTGTTTGGCTGATGGACAGACAGCTGCAGCAGCAACACTGAGCGGTGCATGAATGGGGAAGGAACGCTACGGAAACAGTCCCGCGTTGTCAGTCAGAAAGTCATTGTACATTTACAGTAAACACCCCCACAAGCAGCTACAGCCAGCCGTCGGGGGGAGGGGGTCCTATTGTCTGATGCAGAGCTCTCCTGGTGCTGACTCAGAGATGTGGAAAGGGGATTGAGGTCAACACACCCTAAATTCAACCAACCAGGGACCGTGGAAATGATCCTTATATCTTATTTCGAGCTGAGTAATGGAGAAGCAACGCTCCGCCGCCAACCACGTGTTATTCTGGTGTGAACACAGCGTGAGTCAGTCTCAACACTAGTTAGACAGGTCGGTCAAAGCAAATACGGAAACAATGATGGAGTCAGACATGCAGCAAAATGCAATAATTTATTGGACACACAAGCGCAGAGACGGTGAAAAGTGCACGGATGAACATCGGCCATCCTTAATTGGAGATGGGCAGTGTGTGTGGATATGATATGGGTGTTGGGATATGTGACTTGGTGGGATGCGGGTTTTGGTAATACGGTGATGTAACTTAGACGTTGTCGTTCCCTGTTTCCAAAGGCTGCAATGCGGAGAAGTGAAACAGTCTTCTGAACTTATTCCACTGTTTTAATGAAGCGAACAATGCGCGGCTCTACCTGCCGTGGTCATCATATCCGCATTACTAATGACCATTTCTCAAAATGTCTGTAAAATATCTTATGAAAGCAATTCATCCCCGAAATACCATCACATCATTGGTATCGACGCATTCAGTCAGTTTTTATTTTTATTTTGGATTTCTCCCCATTTATACTTGGCCAATTACCCCACTGTTCCGAGCCCTCCCGGTCGCTGCTCCACCCCCTCTGCAGATCCGGGGAGGGCTGCAGACTACCACGTGCCTCCTCCCATACATGTGGGGTCACCAGCCGCTTCTTTTCACCCGACAGTGAGGAGTTTCGCCAGGGGGACGTAGCGCGTGGGAGCATCACGCTCTCTCCCCCAGTTCCCCCTCCCTCTCGAACAGTTGCCCAGACAACCAGAGGAAGCGCTAGTGCAGCGACCAGGACACATACCCGCATCCGGCTTCCCACCCGCAGACAAGGCCAATTGCGTCTGTAGGGACGATTCGAACCGGCGATCCCCATGTTGGTAGGCAACGGAATAGACCGCCACGCTACCCGAACTAAGAACTTGGTGAAGTTTGATTTTGTCAATATTGCCCAGCCCTGCCTTACATTACATGTGTGACAATATTTGGGCTCGGTCTTTGTGCGTGACTCGACATACAAGACAAACTCTGTGCTGTCTCCACGCCACCACCTTAGCAGAGGACTGATTGAACAACAGCTGTCTGAATGTTGCATGAAACAGTTGGCTGTTGTACCTTGAGCAGATAGACAAAGAAGGTACAGTCAAATAAATGTAATAAAAGCGAGTCGTTCCCTTTCGCTATATAAAGACTGTACTTACAGCCGGTGTGCTCATGAATAGTCCTCTCTATAGACAGCAGAGGCTGTGCACCGATGTGAGATGAGCGCAGTCACAATGACCTGCACATGTTGACCATTAAGATGAACTCAAAACTGACTCTTTAATGACCTCAAGCTTTGCATCGTAATCCTTTATAGGGGGTCATTTTAGGACTTCTCCCCATGTTTCACATTTTAAGGAATGTGTGTGTCTGTGGGGGGGGGGGGTGTTACGGGAAATGGGGTAATGATGTGGAAAGCTGTGGTGGAGGAGGGGAGGGGAGGGGACGAGGGTGAAAGGGATTGTGACAGCTGTCACAAAGTCACACACACACCACCAAACCCTATGAGAAGACACTAGGAGACGGAGGAGAGAGTAAATGAGGGGGGCTGGGGGGGGTGGTCTTCACCGCACAGCTGCCACAAACCTGTCACTCAGCGTGTTTGCCTTGCTCCCGCATCTGGATGGGATAATGAGCGTTTAGTCGTTAAGGTGGGCATTTCGCTAGAGCTTATCATGGAGGTTTACGGGCACCACCCCAGATTTCCCTAATAGGGATGCTGTATCTCGTCCCTGGACTGTCCCCACCACGTCGTCGGCAATAGCTGGAATACAGCCACGACTGTCCGTGTCTAAAATACCCTGGCTGGCTGTAGTAATGTGGCACCTCATCAAACGTGAGGGTTTCCCAGTTCCACCCGATGTCTCGGTGGGTCACGAGGAGGAGACTGTCGGTAGAATAGGCAAGACTGCCATCCTGTGACACTTCAGCAAAACTGACGATGCATAGAAAATTACCACAGCCGTCAGGTCATCATCCTATCATAGACCGCTGCAGCCCGCTTTTATCAGGGTTATTGTGTTTGCGACGCGTATATTTGCGAGAACATCTCGACAGAAGTTCAAGAGGCCGTTGTTATTTGTTGCTGGTGACAGGGTACTGGTTACTGGTGTACTGGGTAACCGGTGTACTGGTGTACTGAGGCTTTAAGAAAAACACCATCCCAGTTCATAAGCATTCCTTTGGCTGCAGCTTTTTTTTTTCCGTAGCATAGACATTTATGGTAAATTATGTTTTCATCTGATAAAAATGACAGAAATATAAAAATAAATTCATGAAGTGACGATTCCGGTGATTAACAGCTGGGAGAATGGGAATGTCCTACCGGAAACATGTGGTGCAGATTTAAACAGACAACTCGTGGAGTGAGAGTTTTGGGGTATTCTCCAGTAAAACCCGCTCTAAATACTTTACTATCTCAGACACGTGTATAAACACATGCATGTTTCCGGATATTAAAGTTGTCACCTGTATTTGTACCCATCACTTTCGGTGTCTTGCTGAATAAGGCATATCTCAGGCAATTTAAGACAATACCTACTACTACCACTACAACTACAATGATAAAACAAAATCTGTGTTCTCATAATATAAGCCAGTCTGAGAGAAGAACTTTAAGGGCTTTCACTATAAATATAGCTTTGCAATAACAAAAAAAGAGGAAAAAATACCATCCATCCATTATCTATGCCCACCTACACTGGGCAGCACGGCGGCCCAGTGGTTAGCACTGTTCCCTCACAGCAAGAAGGTCCTGGGTCCGAACCCCAGGCCGCCCCAGGTCCTTTCTGTGTGGCGTTTGCATGTTCTCCCCGTGTCTGCGTGGGTTTCCTCCCACCATCAAAAAGAGATGCATGTTAGGGTTCATACTCCTGCCTTGTGCCCCTGAGCAAGGCAGTGGAATGAAGAACTGGAGCTGGTCCCCGGGGCGCTGCAGCTGCCCACTGCTCCTACACAACACAACAGGACGGGTTACATGCAGAGAACACATTCATGGTCAGAATACAATGACAAAATAAAGTGGCTTTCTTTCTTCTCCTTAACCCAGTTCAGTATCGTGGAGTCTACCTCAGCATGCGTTGTGTGGAAGGCAGAGCGGCACCCTAGGTAGGTTGTAGGTCCATCACAGGGCACACACACACACACACTAATGGACAGTTTAGAGACTCTAATTTATTTAACACGGATGTCTTTGGACTGTGGCAGAGGGAACCGGAGCACCTGGAAGAAACCCAGGCAAACACGAGGAGAACATGCAAACTTCACGCAGGTGGGCTGGAATCAAAGGGACCCTCTTACTTGCTGTGGGGCAACAGTGCCAACCTCAGAGCCACCTGGAACTCAGACCTTATGAGTAAACGTTTTAATGCTGTTAGACATAGTTCAGAAGGAAAATCAAATTGGTTTGGGGGAAAAAAACACCCCCCACCATATCCAGTACTTACACCAGCCAATAAGCTCTGCTGTTATACACTTCATCTTAATATAGCTAAGGTTTGGGAGCATATCCCTTGGATATGCTCCCAAACCCCACTGAGTTTGCAGTACCTGTTTTGTTTTTTAGGCTTGTTTCTGTGGGTCTCCCCTCACAGTACTAAGACATGCACGTCAGGTGAACTGGGGTGTCTTAAGTTGTACACAGGTGTGAGTGAAAATGCAGCTGATTATGTGCACTGGCCCTTGGACGGGCGAGTAGTTTTAGACAGTAGATAGATGCGTGATTGCACAACAGTGTAGGTAAATATCTCACGGAGTGATTTGTGCCATTGCATGTAGATACATAAAGCTGTTGATATATGTGTATTTTATTTGCAAAATACTGACATTTATCTCTGTGTATATCTGATCATCTGTTTGTTTTGTGCAGGGCCTCTCCCCTTCATAAAGCCCTGTCTTAAAGTCTGTGCTGACCAGCTGGCCCCCATTTTTCCCACTGATCTTTAACAGATCACTGGAGCTGTGTGAAGTCCCCTCCTGCTTCAAGAGCTCCACTATCATCCCGGTTCCCAGAAAACCCCCGTATCACAGAATTAAATGACCACAGGCCCATTGCCCTAACGTCTGTGGTCATGAAATCCTTCGAGAGGCTGGCGTTGACCCACCTGGAGGAAATCACAGGCCCCCTGCTCGAGCCCCTGCAGTTTGCCTACCAAGAAAACTGGTCGGTGGAGGATGCAGTCAACATGGGACTGAACTACATCTTCCAACACCTCGACTCCCCAGGGACATACACAAGGGTCCCGTTTGTGGACTTCAGCTCAGCGTTCAAACAGCATCATCCCGGATATGCTCCACTCCAAACTCACCCAGCTCACTGAACCAGCCCCCATCTGCCGGTGGATTAAAAACTTCCTGACAGACAGGAGGCAGCTGGTGAGGCTGGGGAAAATCACATCCAGCATCCGGATGTCCAGCACTGGCGCCCCCCAGGGATGTGTGCTCTCCACTCTACTCTTCTCCCTCTACACATATGACTGCACATCAGGTGACCCATCTGTTAAACTTCTGAAGTTTGCGGACAACACAACCGTTATTGGCCTTATCTGGGATGGTGATGAGTGTGCCTATAGATGGGAGGTTGACCAGCTGGCCCTCTGGTGCGGCCATAACAACCTGGAGCTGAACACACTCAAAACTGGAGATGACAGTGGACTTCAGGAGGAGCTCCCCCAAACCCCCCCCCCCCCACTATAGCCAACAGCACAGTGTCTGTGGTGAAAACCTACAGATTTCATGGTTCCACAATCTCCCAGGAACTAAGGTGAGCATCCAACATAGACACAATCATCAAAAAAGCCCAGCAGAGGATGTACTTTCTCTGCCAGCTCAAGAAGTTCAGCCTGCCTCAGAAGCAGTTGAATCAGTTCTACACCGTAGTAATCCAGTCTGTCCTCTGCTCATCCTGTCTGGTTTGATTCGGCCACCAAACAGGACCGGGACTGACTACAACGGACAGTTTGGTCTGCAGAGAAAATCACTGGTGCCAATCTGCCCTTCATTCAGGACTTATACACCTCCAGAGTCAGGAAACGGGCAGGCAACATCACTGCAGACCCGTCACACCCTGGTCACAACCTGTTCCAACTCCCCTCTGGTAGGCGCTACAGAGCACTGCACACCAAAAAAACAAAAAAACAAAACAAAAAAAAACATATAAAAACAGTTTCTTCCTGTGGGCTGTCATTCAAATCAATGCTTAGCACTGTCAAATAATCCAACAATTTTGTATATGCTGCACTGTACATTGTATGTATACTGGTATGCTATTTCATGTCCATCTACCTCAGACATGTATTTAAGTAACCTGCTAACATCTATTTCAGCATCTCTGATATATTCTCTGCACCATTGCACCTTATCACCTCTTATTTCACCTGTATATAGTCAATCCTTGTGTATATATCTGAAGATTGTTGTGTTGCAGTGTTAGTTTGTTAAGTACACCGAGAGAGCCACGAAACCGGGGTCAAATTCCACGTTTTTGCAAACCTACATGGTCAATCAACATGATTCTGATTCTTCTTCTTCTGTTTATTACGTTTATTGGCGGTTGGCAAACAACAATTTGGTTCATTACCGCCACCAGCTGGAATGGAGAGTGGATGGATGGATGGATTGCATGTCTACTGAAAAAAAACAAAAAACAAACGTGTCTTCTCAACTAAATTAGTTATTCCACAGGTTTCTGAGAGGGACTAAAAGCCTCTCGGCAGCTGCTGCACATTCCTCCGGAAACTCCCACAACACCCGGAAATGTCCTCGCTGCATCTGCAATTATGTCAGTTCTCAGATTTTCTTTCTACTCCAGCAGTACAGTTAATTACCATTGCCAAAAAAAAGGCCAAAAACTCAATCTGCTCCTTACAAAAGCAAAACTCAGCATGCTCCCTGATTGAGTTGTGCTCCTAAGCTTCTTGTCTGACGTCATTCTCGTTGTTTCTCTCCATTGTTTTCAGCATGCGACCCATTTCTGCTCTCATCGTATCCACTTTGCTTTCCTAGGTCTTTTTTGACACTGTGCTGACCCCGTATCGTGAGCTCCCTTGACCAGGGTCTCTTTCGTGACAGCTCTTTGCTGTAGAACGCTGTAACAGCGCTGATCACTACTGCCACCTCCCGGTAGACAGCCGGTACCGCAAGGCCTCAGTAGACGCTATTATATCGCTGGGTTTGATCTGGATGCCTCTTCAAACTTCTCACTCTGCAGCTATTTATTATAATGACGTGTCAGTGAGAGATATGTGCAGTGTAAACAGCCATCTCAACTTATTTGCTGAAACAGCTGATGTACGCACCAAAATATAGATATGGCTCCGGAAGGATTTACTTTTAAGATTAATAACTATTCCGTTTTTGTGTATCGGGGAATTCCTCCGCCAAGTCGAGCGATCCATTATGTATCATGGCGCTTTAGTTTAAAAATCTAACGTTATATCTTCCCAAAACTGCCAACATGCATCGCCAGAAAATGATAGCTGCTCTTTAAGCCCCGAAACTGTTAAGATTAAACAAAAAAACTCGTGCTACTCCGGCCAAACCTCAGACTTCAAAGACAAATAAAACACTGTACTCAAAAACAATGTAGTCAGTCAGACTTCGCCTTCAAGGGGGAAAGACTGGGGGTTGGGGGGGTGGGGGGTTGAAGGCAGGGGAAAGACGTCAAACAAATAGATGCTTCAGCATACACATACCCGGGGGTCAAGCCAAGCTCCTCGGTGGGAAGTCTGCATCCTTTCCCCCAGTTTCACACTGATCTTATCAGGGAGCGCCACTTCCCTCCACCGGTTAAACATGCGTCTTTGTCAAACTGATGAGCTGGCCCATGGCTATGATCAGGAGTGTGGTTGATTGTGTGTGTGTGTGTGTGGGCGCTACGATGGGCTGGCAACCCGTCAAAGGTGTCTCCGAGCCGTGAGGAAAAAAGGGGATATCCATTATATTCTGGAGGGTCAGATCAGTAAGCGAACGCATATTCAGAATATCCACCCGCTTATTTGTTAAATGCCAAAATCATACATACCTGTACGCCCGTATTGTTCTTCTGTTTATATGTTGATCCATACACACTTTATTTCATTTATTTTTTATTTTATTTATTTGTGTATTTTATCTATTTTTTTTTCTTATCTATTTTCATCTTCTATTTCTATGATGACTTATAATTTTATCTAAGCGCTTGGAGGGGCTGTTGCAGCCAGAAAAGCGCTATATACATGCAATCCATCCATCCATCCATCCCGTCCATATTCTAAGATAAAATCTGCTAATAGTTGGTGGGGGGGGGGGGGGAGTAGAGAAACGGTGAACTCAAGTCGCTTAAAGTCATCCCCCATAAACTTCTAGCGTTTTGACATCTTGTGAGTAGCGTTTTGCATATGCAATAATACTCAACAACGACGCTCCCTACATGGAAATACAGAAGGTCACCCAGCGCCGTTGACAGAGAAATACAGTGCAGCCGCCTTCACGGTGTAAAGTGACTGAGAAAACCCGAGCGCAACTGCCAAAACACATAAAGAGGCCAGAACAAATAGATTCAGTTATGAGCTCTAAAGTAAACATCTGTTGGTCACAAGGTGGAACAATCCCATCATTTTCAGTCTGCCCAAGGCCACCAGTCAATTAAGCCTTACTCTGCTGGGGCATTTACATAAGCCATGGGGAGAAGTACAGAGCAGTGTTTGTTTCCCATTTTGGCAGGGGCTGTTTCCTAGCTACACACAGGCCCCGTCTCAGCACCTTTGGGAGCTTTGTGTTTGACAAGCAGCAAAAAAAATGTCTAATCCCCGTGGTTTATATTTAGAACAGACTTCTCATTACGACGGGCCCGAATCGCAGATGCGAACGGGGCAGCTCGCTTGACGTATTGCCAGTTATGGTTTGAATGGACAGAGGGACGAGCCCGAGAGGTGAGCTTGGCCGTTCCCAAGGCGGGCCGCGCTCTGTTGTTGACCGGCTGCTGGGTCCATATTGGCTGTGACTTTTAGATGGATTGATCATGGATGGATGGATGGATGATGGATGGATCGTGGATGGATGGATGGATGGATGGATGGCTGTGGGCGTGTAATGCAACGCTATTTCTGTCTAATAATTCCTATTGACTGAAGGTAAAACTGTCTCAATATAGAGCTGTTTAGTTATAGAAGGCAATTCCACTTAAAAAAACAAACTTTGCTCTGGCAATAATGTCCTGCTCACTTCTGTCTCAGTGCATTTGAATGCAAGCCCACCATCCCACCTCTAGATGGCACTACCGCAGGAACAATGTCATGTGGTGAATCTCCCTGCAAGACACCTGGGACAACACACTCTGCACCGGGTGAACCAGTGCAGGTCAGCTATGAAAGAGAAGAGGAGGATAGATAGATAGATAGATAGATAGATAGATAGATAGACACAAAAGACTGATGGACATGGCATGCAAGAATGGCAATAGCAGGTCTATAAATAAATGAAACCCAGAATAAAACCAGGTCACTGAATACGTCTGTTATTGAATTTACAGCAAATTATTTTGCATGCATGTCTTTGGTGTTAATGTAGATCTCTCTATACGTCTATCCGCAGGATGGATATGGGTGGTGTGTTCCAGCACGCTGTAGCTGTATCCAACACACATACGTTTGTGTGTGGGTTTCCTCCGGGGGCTCCGGTTTCCTCCCACAGTCCAAAGACATGTAGGTCAGGTGAACCGGCCGTACTAAATTGTCCCTAGGTGTGAGTGTGTGTGTGGGTGTGTGTGTGTGGGGGGGGGCTTGTGATGGCCTGGCGGCGTGTCCAGGGTGTCTCCCCACCTGCCACCCAGTGACTGCTGGGACAGGCCCCAGAATCCCCGTGACCCTCCCTGGGATAAGCGGCTTGGATAGTGGCTGGATGGATGTTGGTTTAAACCTGTATGGGATATAATTTGTAGTTATTCGTTGTTATGATCCTTACAAGGTGAAAGTCGTTGGATAAATACATTTTGAGCGGAGTTGTTCATAATTTCATGTGTGCTACCTAACTTGTGTCTTTTTTTCCCCCCGACTGGGAGAAAACCAGCTTTCTTAAGCTTCGTCCGGGTGCGTTTTTAAAACAATCCTCGTGAACTTTGAGTTTCACTGAGTCTTTCAGCTCGAGCCAGGCTGACTTTAAACACTACAACAAGTGTGACTCCTCAGACAACCAGCTGTATTAAGCAACGTGTCACACCACTGATGGTCATCTGGGGTAGAAAAGCGCCGGGCGAGTGCAGGGTAACCTTACCTGAGGGGAGAGCGACAGACGGGGCTTATTTAAGCGTTCGTCGATGAAGGCGGGGTCTGTTTCTGGGTGGAGGTGCAGATGCGGATGCGGATTAGAATGGGTTTCAGGTTTACATTAGGGGTGTACAAGAAATATACAAACGAGCAACAAGTAGAGGCAGGGCCAGGCCTCCCGGGTAACCCCACCTTGAAGTGGAGTGATTTAGGCCATCGAGCAGCCGCTTTTGGAAAATAAGTGACGTTTGTCCCATAAGACCGCCGTGCTCCTAATTAATTGGTAAGGGCGGATAAATTAGCGAGGGCGATATTATTGAACACCCAGCGGGAGCTCCAAAATAGGCCTCCTCGCAGCGGGATCCACCCTGGCCAAGGGAGCGAGAGCGAGGTGGAGCGGTAAGCTCGATTTAAGCATACGCTCCTGTAGGGAAGGCAGACTCTGTCAGTTGCTTAAATTAAAATCATGCGCCCGGGTTATTTGCAGCCTGCAGCCTGAGAAAATTGTCATATTGTGCATGTTCACTGTGTGTGTGTGTGTGGGGGGGGTGCTTACGTGTTTTGATAAATTTTCTAGAAAAAAAGTTAATTTTATCTTTGTAGAAAGGACAATTGGCGATGTAATGAAAGCGCTCCACTCGGTTGTTTCCAAGTTGTATAGAAAGTAAAACTCACCATGCTGTAAAACAGGGTGACGGGTGCGCGCACCCTCTCGCGCCATAAAACAGCGGTTACGCAGACAAGCCACAGAGCTGTTTTCCCAGGCTAAGGAAGCTCGATCTCTCGGGGTAAATATTTAAGGGATACATGAATTAATCTTACGCGAAGATTGAGATAAAACTTCTTGGAACAAACCTTCATTACATCTTCACATGGCCGGGCCCTCGCTCCGCTCATCCATGAGAATCCCTTCTTATTTCCAGGTTTTTCTATTTTTAGGTAAGTGAATTTAAGCAGCGGAGTGATCGGGGTCAAAGTGCACATATTTGCTCACAGTCTGGAATTCCGACATCATTTTTTCCATTACCCAGAGTGCAAAGGGAGGGGCCACTGCCCAGTCCGTTGGGTTCCTTTATCAGCAAATGATACACACGCGCGCGCACACACACACACACACACACACACACACAAATACTCATAGGAATGCACACAAACAAACGTTATAATCCCCCTACACACATACACATACACACACACACAAACAGCGCAACCCCCATTACCCTGTGGGATATCCTGTCCAGAGCTAACAGTGTAGTATTTACGGCGCCTCATGGAACACGTTACCTGTGCTGTTTATCTGCTTGCTGCATACATATTTGTCCTGTTATTTTTAGGGCCGTTTCCATCGGCTCCTTCAAGCTGTTTGGATAGCAGAAGGAAAAGTGACAGAGGCCACGCCGGCCTCCGAGCGGACCAGCGTCCCGGCAGAAGCTGTGAGCTGAGACAGACGGGGGACCTCAGGGAACCTGCTGAGGCACAGTGACGGTTGTGCTGCCAGGAGGAAAACCTTTTCGTCAGCGGACTTTCGGGGTGGATATTTGAGTTTGGCTGACTCTGTTGTTAGGCAGCTGGATCTACACTGCGATCCAAAAAAAACAAAAAAAAACAGAACAAAACTGTTAAGTGAACTCATCAGATTCATTTTATGCCCTTGTCTTGTCTTGTTCATCCTTCATTTCTCTCTTGACTTGTTCATCCTTCATTTCTCCCTCCGTCCCTTTTCTTCTGCCAATTGAGGGCACTGTTAATAGTCTTTTTTCTTCTTTTTTTTTTTGCTTTGTCTTTTTTTTCCATTTCCTCTCTTGGTGAAACTTTTAACCCTCAGTTGTCCGACGAGCATTTGCTGACTTGATGTTACTAGCTTAATGATAAACATCAGTCGGTTAGATTGAACACTTTCTGGTGAGTTGCACAGGGTTCACATAGCTGTGGCGGAGCATCGTTTCCAGGGTCAGGGGAGTGTAAAACATTCAGCAGGACATGTCTCGTTCGGGCTGTCTTCCAGGACAACATGATCAGCTTTTGAATGAAGGAAGAACAGAGGACTTACTGTATAGACAGCATGTTATGGAAGAGAATGATAATCAATAGTTGTTCTTTATTCTGACACAAACATATATGCAGGCACGAAACGAGGCACTAACACACACATGAATGCATGCATGCAAGCACACACACACACATGCAGACACACACACGTCATCATTTACACCAATTTAGTAATTTACCGACACACTACTCCACTATATACACACACACTGAATACACACACATACTCACACAGACACTCGAGACGTGTGTCGGTAGCGGCATCGATGTGTTGTGAAGTTATTATTACCCTCTTCACTCTTCAGGTGTGTGAGAAAAGGACTGGTCACCCTTGCACATGCAAAAACCCACCATGATCACCGGTAATGATCATGGTGGGTCTGCAGCAGAAGGACCTCATGCCCCCCCCCCCCCACACACACACACAATGCACATTGTCACACTGGATGAGTATGAAACAACAGACGACTGATGGACTCACACACCACACACACATTCAAATGTAGACGTGCTTTTCAAATACACACTCTTTCTCTCTTAAACACACACAGACCCACATACACACACATACGCTCAGAGTCAGGTTTGGTGTCCCTCATGCCAGACACAGCTGTGAGCACTTTGAATAACTTGTCTCGGCAATAATCACTCAGCTCTCTTCAAAGAGTCTCAGTGAGCCGTGTCCATGTGTCCTCCCTGCTCCCCCCCCCCCCCCCGGTCCGGTGCTGTAAATATAGCATCTCTACGGGCTGTCCTCCAGTCGAACGGGGATTGCCACTGTTTCCCCTCATTTCTGCTTTGGTGGACACTCACCATAACCCCCCCCCCACCTTTATAACTGCAACCTCACTTTTTTCCCATGCAGTCTAAACGTGTATGTGGTTAAGTAGTATGTGTCCTGCACAGTTGTGTGTCTTTCACTGTCCCAGGTAATCCTGTTGCTCTTGTATCACTGTGCGCTGTGTTGCTACTTCAGTTATCAATATCAGTCGATTCAATTTATGTGAAGAGATGTTCACACACATTTGTTGCTTATGGCCTAAAACATTGAAGAAATCTCTCTCTCTCTCTCTCTCTCTCTCTCTCTCTCTCTCTCTCTCTCTCTCTCTCTCTCATTACACCCCAGTTATAATTGCCCTTATACATATATACATCTTCTTGGGGGCAGGGATACAGTGTGCTGTCAGCCCCTGCTCATCTGACTCGTTGACCCCTGGTGTTGTCATATGCTTGTGTTTGTGCATTAGCCTTTCACTAATTTCTCCCACATGGTGTGAGACATTTATGACCCTGCCCTCAGCAAAACCATCACTGAAAACTGTCGCACGTTGCAAGAAATACATCATATGATGCATTGCAATTGTATATATACGTACATACACGGGTCCATCAGAAACTAGAATACAAATGATCATGGCGTAAACCTTGCAACACTTGTTTTGACAAAGCATCACTTCCTTATGAAAGATCATATAATTTATAGGTTTACGATCTATTGAAATGAAAAATGTGCCATATTGTCTTCATCATCAGGGGCGGATGTAGGAGGCGGCCGTCGCTGCTCCCGCGCCAACATCGGAAAAACAAACACGTTATGCTAATTGTGTGAGTGGTCAGGTCACATGACAATCAGCACTTCCGGCTCAGCCCAGCATTCCCACAATTCTTATAATACAGGCCTTGATCTTCTTATCTAGATATGTCAGTACTCCGCCATAGGGCAAGCTGCAAATGTTGTTGCTGCCATACAACAACCACACAACAACCAGCACACTGTTGCTGCAAGGACGGTCGAAGCGCCAAACTTTCTACGGCTTCGAGCAGGTTTCTTGTCATTTTAAGAACAACTTTGGGAGTCACTACCACAACCACCGGCCTCTCGTCGGCCAGCCGGTTCAAAGTGTCGGCCGTGGCGATCACAGCGCAACGCAAAGCAGGGCGGGAGCGCGAAGGCGGCGGCGGCGGCGGCGCTTTGAAAAAAAGGTGCGTTGCCCTTTTAAGAAAACCTCGTCTTCCTATTCGCGCGGTGACGTCATGACAGTGAAGGGCTCCAGCCTATCGCGTCCCGGCAGTGAGGGCGACGCTACTGGCAAGTCGCGCCTTCGGAGGGACACTTCTAACGCAGCGGAGAGGCAGGCAGGAAAACGCTCAACACACACGCACACACGCACGCACACTCACGCACGCACGCGACGCGCTCGGCGCTGAGATGAACCAGAGACCAGCGTTCGCCGTGGATTAAGAAAGAAAGAAAAAAACGGAAACTTTTACGATGGGGCTAAACGTGAAAAAGTAGACCCCCACCACCCCCGAAACACACACACACACACACATCACCGCCACGGACTTATTCTTTCTGCAGGCGGTTAAGATTGCAGGGGCACTGCTAAATAATGCGCGAACCGAGCCGTCTCAACCCGGGCTGCAGTTACACGATGTCGGCGCTTTAAAGAAGAAGAAGAAGGAGAAGAAGGGGGAAAAAAGGAAAGAAGCTGCTCCGTACCTCGCATCCGACGACTTTTGTTTTGTTTGCTGTTCTTGCATTGCAAAGTCCGCTACGGTCCAGAAAACACACACACACACACACACACACACACTCTCTCTCCCTCTCTCTCTCTCTCTCTCACACACACACACACACACAACACACACCGAGCCATGGCAGGCAAGCTGACAGCGCAAGGCACCGGAGTACTGCTCGTCACAGCCAACGTTGGATCCCTGTTCGAAGATGTGAGTTGCCGTCGGATTACATTTGCAAAGCCTCGACAAGTGTGTTTCTCTGCAGAATGCCGGGGGGGGGGAAGGGGGGGGGTCGGCTCGTTTGTTGCGGGTCGCGCTGCTTTTAACCGTTTGCAAGCCCGATCACGACTCGCGAGCGTGAAGTAGCACGCAGTAGCCCAGCCGGAGCATGTTTACTCCTCCACGCATGACCGCATAGCACGGGCCTCGTGTGGGTATAGATGTAGGGGGGGACGTTTCTAGTCGCACGTCTCCTCGGCCGTTCAGGATCCCTCGTTCGAAGTCGACTACCAGGTGTGTGTAGTATCGGCTGTGGCTGACGCCGTGGTGGAGTCGTTCTCCCATGTGTGCGGGGGGTGGGGGGCTTTAACGCGGATGGACAGAGCGACGGTTTCATAAGACGCGGCGCCGAGTCTGCGGCATGTGTGTGTATAAGTGAAACCTCCTGCACGGGGCCGCCGTGTTTGCCGTGATGCTGTGAGCCCTTCGTGTTGCGGACAGCATCCTGCTCCCCACCGCAACGGCGAGGCTCTCAAAACACATCCTGGATCGCGAGCCACGTGTTAACTAACCTGTGCATAGCGACGCCGTGAGCGGCGCGTCGACGAGATACCGTGAGCCCGTTCCCCCCCCCCCCCAGGTGTGCCTGTGCAAGTGTGAAGATTTCTTTTTTTTGCGGATAATCATTAATGCATGACAATTAGGTCTTCTCCACCACACCTACTACCTGTTGCTAGACTGGTGAGGTACGAGGTGGAAGTGGCACAGCTGACTATTGGGGTGAAGCGTCTCAGGTTCAAATCCCTTGTGCCCCCTCCAGGTTTGTGTCAGTGGTCAGAGGGTCTCGCTCTTTCCCCCATGCATGGCTGGCCAGGGTTAAACTCGGGGGGGTGGGGGTGGGGAGTGGGTTCTTCAGACTGGACTGAGCCTATATACACAGCCCGTCTGTCTCTGTCACCAGTGCTGTTGTGGGTCATTCCCCCACCAGACCTTTGACATGCTAAGCCAAAATTGTACATCTAAGGGTATTCCCCCCTAAGCGAGTGTGTATGAGGGGGGAGCTGTGGTCAGCACTGTTTTTGGGAGCCCGTGTGATTTATATGGGAATGTAGTTTGACTGTAGGGGGGCTGTTGTTGCTGCCAGGCCGTTGCTTCTGTTGAACATCACGGGGTCCTGACTTAAGATGGGGGAAGACAATGTGATGTCAAACATACAACCTGATATCTATTTAATCATCTCACGTTTGAGTATAGTCACATATCGGTTCAGCTTTTTCAATAAAAGGATCGGCTTTTTACACCTTTATGGGCTTGTTGTGACTTGAATTATAGATATACTTTACTGTAGTTTTTACTGACATTAAGGACGTTAACAAAGCTATTAAACAGCAGGTAAATGTTCAGCATGTCTAGCTGTGAGGTTCACCTGACACTGTGACGTGCTTATAGCTGTGCATCAGAGGCTCAAAATGTTCATTTCAGTGTGTGTGTGTGGTGGGGGTGGGGTGGGGGGGGTTGTTGAGTGTAATACTTCAGCTGGAGAGTTGGGTAACTGTGTTTGAACTATGCGGTGCCAGTTATGGACTGGGCCGGTCACAGAGATGTAATTGTAGAAGGAATTTCTGCAATTACAAAGTGCCAGGTTTGGAAGACCAGAAGGAGTGGCGCAAAAGCTGTGTGGGGAAAATACGAACGGCTGATCAATAACACGGAATTGGCCGATATCGGCTGTTGCGTCGCAGGCCATCGTGCCTTTGGGAACGGGGGCCACGGGGCTTTAATGCGGGCGGAAATCGTTTATGTCCTCCAGAGACAAACGCGAGACGTCACGTTCAACTTGATTTAGATGCCGTTAAGGTTAACGCCACCCTCGCTCCATTCCCACTTCTGCTGTAATCAAACAGGTACGGTGGATTAGACGAACATGACCTACGGGGAAGTTGAGGTCGGATGTGTTGGAACTGTTGCGACACTTGAGTCAGTTTCACTTTTTCACTTGTCCTGCAGCAGCTCCTTGTAACGTCAGCAGAGAGCATTGCAGTATACACCGAAAACACAGGGAACATAAAGCGCCAGTGTCTTTAATCGAACCGTTTGTGGTCATTAGAATATGGTTGCCCCTTATGTGTGTCTCCCCCTATGGGGGCGTTTCCATTAACTCGATTCCCATGTGATACGGTTGGGATGCATGATGGTTTATTATGACCTCTTGGTGAGACTGTATGATCAGAGCTGTTCATAGCCTAGCAGTTCTAACATAACGTGCCATTTAGTACTTTTATCCGCATTGCCACGAGTGGCCCGGAAGGCCCCCAGCTGAAATAGCACCCCTAACCCTGGCAATGTTGGGGCTATGCTCTAAAAATGAAGCCCTCGCAGGACCTTTGTCGAGAGCTGCTTGGTTGGTTATATGATGTTGGTGAGCTGTCTCAGCTTTCCGCCGTGTCTCACGGTTCCTTCCATCAGCACGGTGGCCCAGCGGTTAGCGCTGTTGCCTCACAGCACGAAGGTCCTGGGTTCGAACCCCGGGCCGTCCCAGGTCCTTTCTGTGTGGCGTTTGCACGTTCTCCCCGTGTCTGCGTGGGTTTCCTCCCACTGTTAAAAAGACATGCATGTTAGGGTTAATACTCCTGCCTGTGCCCCCGAGCAAGGCAGTGGAAAGAAGGACTGGAGTTGGTCCCCGGGCGCTGCAGCAGCTGCCCACTGCTCCTATACAATAGGATGGGTTACATGCAGAGGGCTAATTCATTGTAACCGAACAACTGTACAACTAAAGTGGCTTTCTTTCATTATTTACCATACTGCTTTTAAATGAGCGGTCTCGCAGACTCCAAAAACAAAAACAAAACTTTTAAGTTGATGTTGACAGCCTCGGTCACCCTCTCTTGGCACCAAAAAAAAAAACTATCTGGATTTTCTCCGGATGCATAAATTAGGTTTTCTCACCGAAACTACCTAAAGGCAAAGCAAATAGTCATCGTCAAGCTTGGGTATGTTGACCCTCTGTGCCACCCACCGAGAGTATAATTATGACGGCAAACACTTGTTTTCCCCCGCCAGTCCTCCGAATGTTGAGTTCAGCCGCTCTTCTTTATTTACGTTTGTGAGGGCTTCACATGCTCAGTTTAGTATTTGTACGGAGCGAAACTGGGACAGTTCCTGTGGACGTTGCGGGCCGAGGAACCCCTCGAGCTGTGTGCCCAGTTGTATTTCTGTACACTGTGGACTCTCCCGTCTTCGAGCGCTAACAAAAAAAGAACTGTATTCGTTTTGTTTAGGGATACGAACTCAGCAGAAGGCCCTCCGAGAAGCTGTGAGGCAGATGATAAAGAGAAGACAGTCAGGGAATTGAAGCTGAAGTAGGTCCACAGACGGTTGTCTCATAGATAACAGATTTCGCTGTCACAGCTTGTTAAACTCTTGACAAAGGGCCGGAGGGCACATCCGCCTCGGCTTTGCCGTAAAGTTTTTATTGTTTAGATGGCGTCTCGACCGAAGCACTGGAACTTTCTTGGAAGCCCTCTCATACTGATCCGCCGCCACAGATGCGGTCTGCGCCGTTCAGTTTGCCCTTCTCCACGCTGCGAAGGGGTTAACCTTCTCAACTGGGGAAGTCGGGAGAGTGTTTTAAGTCCAGAGTTTCAGTAGGGGTTATTTTGAATGAGATCATAATCAATGCAAGATCTGGTCGGGGTTTCAGCAAGGACCCGGACTACCTTCAGAGGCGCTTCTGGGCAAACGCAACTTATTTCGTGCTCTTCTTGCGATGATGCTGCGTGCGTCCTCTTGCAGCGCGGCGCAATGGAATAACGCCTGGCCGCCGACTGTAGGGTTCACTTGATTACAGCAGCCTGGCGTTTGATTACAAACACTTCATAGTTGCCAGAGAAGATGGCTGTGCAGTGATGTAATGGAATATTATGAATAGCCCCCCCACACAGGTTGGGTACCTGACATTGGCAGCCTGCCTGTCTGCTGCCCTCCCTTCCATTCTGCCTGTCTGTCTGTCTCCTCCCTTCTTTTTCTTCTCTCGCTCATCCCCTGACAGCTCATTAGCTCGGGCCATCGCAGCCTGTCTCATTACTAATGGATCCAGACCCCAGCGAGCCGGCATATTTACACTACTAAAGATAGAAACGACGCAGGGAAGAAAAAAAAACCCTCTGCTGTGTCCTCAAGCCTGGTCCCACTGCAACACCCCGCTTTTCTATCCTGCCCTCAATGGCTCTATTGTAGCCCAGCATGCATTGAGTTAAGGAGACTTGAAACCTTGGTGCCTCCAAGACGACCCAGGGAGCGCTTCTCCTGTGAACACATAAGGATTTCATTGCAGCCAAATTAGACATTTAGGAACTTGTGTGCGGAGGTCTTAGTCACATGGCACATGTTAAGCTAAATGAATTACATAGCAGAGTGGCCTGTGGTGTGTATTTATAGAGGCTTTGATACTGGCAGTGTGGCATGTAACTGGTTTATACTGACAGTCTGAGGCTCTAACTGGATTTTGTCTTATCAAGCATCAGGTATGTGATCACAGAGGTACGGCTGTGATGACAACGAGGTAGATCGCATGGTACGGATATCACATATTGGGCTATGTACCAGGCTAAAATGGAGTACCGGTGATCCCCCCCCCCCTTTCTCCCAGTTGTACCCGGCCAATTACCCCACTCTTCCGAGCTGTTCCGGCCGCTGCTGCGATCCGGGGAGGGCTGCCGACTCCCACATGTCTCCTCCGATGCATGTGGAGTCACCAGCCACTTCTTTTCAACTGACAGTGAGGAGTTTCACCAGGGGCACATAGTGCGTGGGAGGCTCGCACTATTCCCCCCAGTTTCCCCTCCCCCCCGAACAGGCACTCCGACTGACCGACCGACCAGAGGAGGCGCTAGTGCAGCGACCAGGACAAATACCCACATCTGGCTTCTCACCCGCAGACACGGCCAATTGTGTCTGTAGGGACGCCCGACCAAACCAGAGATAACACAGGGGTTCGAACCGGGATGCGTGTGCTGGTAGGCAACGGAATAGACCGCTACGTTACCCGGACACCCCGGGGATCAGTGATTTTACCCTAGACTAAAATCTGATGCGTCATAAATCACAGCAAAACGCCCTGATTTGCTGCATATTTGGCACACGGAAGCCTGTATTTCTTTAATGGTGGGAAGAAAAAAAAAACCTGACTCCGTCTCAATTATTTCGCCCATCGACCCCAAACTAATAGTCTAAGTCTGCGCTGTTCGGCAAAAGTAATGGATCAGATCGGTACCGGGTCGGCGTAGAGAGTCATGTCGATGCATCCCTTACGAAGAGATCCTGTGATGAGTGGCCCTCACGCGGCCCCCGGGAGCAGCTTCATCCCTAATAAGAACCCGTGAGTTGCTCCTCAGCTCCGCGTTGGCTCCTGTCTTATCAGTCAAACGTTTTTATGAGGAGAGGCTCAACAGCCGGCCTTGACTAAAGACTCGAAGCGATGGCTCCTCTCTTTCCTGCAGTTGCTCCTCTGCCAAAGCCTGTTCCTGTATGTTGCTGCGGGAGTGGAAAAGTTTATGAAAGAAAGATCAGATAGTGCTATTTTGGTGTCCCCCCCCCCGCCCCGCTCTGCCCTCCTCCAGCCCCTCGTAGCACCGAATTAGAATTTCAAAGGGAAGAAAGTTGGTGGAAGGAGATGAATTCGAGACCAGCAGGCAGCTTAAAGCAGCAGTGCTGAAACATGATACGCCGCCGGAGTCCTTGTTCTTCCTCATGACGTGGTATCTTACAGCGGCTTCTTTAGGACTCGACTCCCTCGAGAAGCCCGTTTACTCCTCAGGCCAGCGTTCGTGCTCGGAATAACACACGTATAAATGTAAAATTGCTAAGTGTAGATTTTTTTTTTCTTTTTTCTTCAAGGAAATGACATGGTACTATCTTGACCCAATACACTGTGGGCCGATCTCTCAGAATAGGATTTCCTGTAAATAGATAAGAAATGTGTATCGAGCAAATACGATAACTTTAACCGGAGACTTTGATTTTTGGTAGTAACAGTGGCAAAAATGAGGGTGGCGTGATTTGATGTGACGGGTCAAACATCGCAACGGTGTGTACTTCAAGCCGGATCTGACCTTCATAAGAACCTGCCAGCCGGTTCATCCGCCGAGTGAAGGTTGCTCATAAGTGGAGCAAGTGGTTTTCTTGTTGATTGCTGCTTTTGGTCTGTACAGGAGGTACTCTTTACCGTCTGTAAGCCAGCCTTTGTCGCTGGTGTCCCACCCTTCTGACTCGATCGCTTAGTCGCCAGAGGCCTGCGTGACTGACTCATGGATGTGTTGCGTCTTATCACTGCCAGATTGACGTCATTCACCAAACCCACTTCCATAAACTGTCACACAAAAAAAAGGATTGATATCTGCAGTGTTTCTGATGATGTGCAAACACCGGTGGCTTCTGTATATATAATACAAAGACGATCGCCAACGTCAAGAAAAAACAAGATCGCACATCCGCTTCATCGATGGCTCTTCAGTTGCCTTTGGCCTAGTCCGTCTTCAGCCCAGTCGCATTCTCACTTTCAACCAGACTTGACGTGGAGCTCATTTGGATGTGGCTATAGGCCGTCCGTGTCGCACAAGCCAGGCAGGCCTGCGCAGACTGTTGGGGCCAGACCCTGCGAGGCGGAGGCGGTAGGACTGTCGCTCATGTAAGGCCACGTGCTTGACTGGCTGCATCCGTTGACAGCCTGTCAAAATAACCGGCCGTCACTTTGTCATGGAAGAAAGTCTAGTGAGGGTCTCTCTTGGTATGCTTATCTCTCACACACGCATGCAAAGCCTTTCACACACATTCACACGGCTGTGTTTGTTTATTTATTTACACACACACACACACACACACACACACACACACACGCACACGCACACACACACATACCTCCCAGAAATAGATAATGTAGGACAGGGGTTTTGCGGTGGGTGGACACAAATGGCTTCTCTTTTTTTTTTTTCTTCTTCTCCTGAGTTCCCTGACCCTTGCTCAGAAGATGTGGATAACATATGTGTGAGAGCACAGCAAAACAATGGCTGCCCTCGGCTCCGCTGGATGAAGATAAGGAACCAGGATACGGGCTTCAGTGTCACCGCTTGAGTGAGCGAAGCTTGGGTCCACTCCAGGAGCTGTTATTATCAAGGATGGGAAAGCCAGAGACGGACACACGCCCCCGCCTCTCGGGACGGAGTCGCTCCCAGGAGACACCAGAGCGGGGGGGGATGTGGGTCCCCGTGAAGCTCGGTGTAGTACGATGCTGGGGGGGTTCAGTCAGCGGTAGAACGCCTGTTATCGTTCCTGCCCACGTTCATTTGTCTTCACCTGTCCCGTCGTGGCGGCTCGCAGCGCAGTAGTGGTGACAAGGGGTCGCATTTGAAAACAACGGAGCAGTTTCTGTCGGTGAAATCGCACGACATTTTAGCCCATCCACCCGTCCATTACCCAAGCCGCTTATCCTGCTTAGGGGTGGCGGGACGCTGGAGCCTATCCCAGCAGTCATGGGTGGCGTGGTGGCGCAGTGGTTAGCGGGGTTGCCACACAGCAAGAAGGTGGTGGGTTTAAACCGCGGGGTAGTCCAACCTTGGGGGGGGGGGGGGTCGTCCCAGGTCGTCTTCTGTGTGGTGTTTGCATGTTCTCCCCATGTCCGCATGGGTTTCCCCCGGGTGCTCCGGTTTCCTCCCACAGTCCAAAGACATGTAGGTCAGGTGAATCAGCCGTACTAACTCGTCCCTAGGTGGGAATGTGTCGGTCCTGGGACGGCCTGGTGGCCTGCCAAGGGTGTCTCCCCGCCTGCTGCCCAATGACCGCTGGGACAATTTAGCCCTCCGTGTCTGTTCTGTCACGGTCTTTTCTGACGTCTCTCAGAGTAGTAGTGCTGCAGGAGATAACAGTGGCCCCGGTGCCAAGGTTTTTAATGGCGCTCACTAGTGTTAAAGACATACAGAAGTAGGTTTCCGCGTCGAAACAGAATAAACTGGTTTGATTGGTTTATGAATTAAGTTGTCAGGGACACTATGAAGGAAAAATGATGGATCCCTGCTCGACTGCTCTTATTGTCCCGGTGTTGTAGTAATACAATACATTCGATGGCACCGCTGCCAGCAGCTCCAGAGGCTTCTGCAGAATCCCCCCCCCCCCCCACACCTTTTAATGCCGAGTGCTTGTTGATATGCAGAGAGGAGTTCCCTGAAGGAGATCCCTCCGGAGTTCGGCTTGGCCAGACTACACACACCGTGCGTTCCCCAACTACCTCCATGTCCAGGCAAGCCTCGCTGTCATGCCCCCCTCCCGTTTGTTTGAGACTATACGCTGTGGAGATGTGATTATAAGTGTGTGTGTGTGCTTGTGTGCATATCATGTCTGGCTCAAGTGTTCATGTCTGAGTTTAAATACATAAGGTAAACAGTGTTTGTATGCCTTGTCCTTTGTCGGCTCAGTGGGCCCAGGCGACAGGGGAGTCGAAGGCCGCTGCAGCTCCATGTGACTGTACATAAATGCTGCGTGGCGTCTCGCTACCCGAGACAACAATCCGCCTCTTTTATTTGAGGAAAGGCGCTGAAGTGTTTGGAAAACCTTTGCATTGTTTTGCATGTGTTTCACTTCACACTTCACTGCTCTCCGCATATATTCACTCCCGAAATGCAAAATATTGGCGAATTTGTCATGAATTATTCCTTTTGCCTGAAAAATCCTGCACCTTCTGACTTCGGGTCATCACGCATTCTGACAGTGTGCTGCCTGTAAAGCGAGGGAGAGAACCTGTCTGAAAGTAAAATATATTGCTTTGGAGAAACTCATATTGTAGCCTTGTTATCTTTTCTCCAGACGTTTAAACAATAGCCTTGATTCATGTGGGATGAGGCGTCCCCCAAATGTTTTTTTTTTAAATTAAGTTTGGTTCAATTTTGCTTTTGTTGGCATCGTTGGAACCAAAGTGATTCCAGGGCTGGTATTGCCTACAAAGCCAGAATTTTGGTATCGAATCAGTACGAGTGACAATCAACAAAAATGATTAACTGGGGCATCCGGGTGGCGAGTTGTCTATTCCGTTGCCTACCAACATGGGGATTGCCAGTTCGAATCCCCTTGTTGCCTCCAGCTTGGTCGGGGCGTCCCTACTGATATAATTGGCCGTGTCTGCGCGGGTGGGAAGCCGGATGTGGGTGGGTGTGTCCTGGTCGCTGCACTAGCGCCTCCTCTGGTCAGTCGGGGAGCCTGTTCAGGGGGGAGGGGGGAGCGGCTGGTGACTCCATATGTATCAGAGGAGGCATGTGGTAGTCTGCAGTCCTCCCCGGATCGGCAGAGGGGGCGGAGCAGCGACCGGGGCAGCTCGGAAGAGCGGGGTGATTGGCCAAGTACAATTGGGGAGAAAAAGGGGGGGAAATCCCCCCCCCCAAAAAAAAGATTGACAGGACCCTACGTAATGGTTTTTTGAGTGCAACTTTTTTGGGACCCCCCCCCCCCCCCCTTTTTTTGTCTCCCCAATTGTATCTGGCCAATTACCCCACTCTTCCGAGCCGTCTCGGTCGCTGCTCCACCCCTTCTGCCGATCCGGGGAGGGCTGCAGACTACCACATGCCTCCTTCCGATTAGGTTAAGGTAAGGGTTAGGTTAAGCTTAGGGTTAGGTTGAGGTTAGTTTAAGTTTAGTGTGAGGTTGAGGTTGGGTTAAGGTTAAGGTTAATCAAGCATCCTGGTGTTGTATCGAACTCTGGCTAGGAGGAAACAGATCTTGACAGGGAAACACAATCCGATACAACACTGGGACATGAGAGGGTTCCAAACCGACATTCAGTTGGCTCCCCCCCCCTTTTTTTCTCCCCAATCGTAGCCAACCAATTACCCCACTCTTCCGAGCCATCCCCCTCTGCCGATCTGGGGAGGGCTGCAGACTACCACATGCCTCCCCCGAAACAGGTGGAGTCGCCAGCCGTTTCGTTTCACCTGACAGTGAGGAGTTTCACCAGGAGGACGTAGCACGTGGGAGGATCACGCTATTCCCCCCGGTTTCCCCCCCTCCCCCGAATAGGCGCCCTGACCGACCAGAGGAGGCGCTAGTGCAGCGACCAGGGCACATACCCACCTCCGGCTTCCCATCCGCAGACACGGCCGATTGTGTCCGTAGGGACGCCCGACCAAGCTGGAGGTAACACGGGGATTCGAACCGGCGATCCCCGTGTTGGTAGGCCACAGAATAGACCGCTACGCTACCTGGACGCCCGAGTGCAACTTGAACATGTTTTGGCTCTTCCTCCCTTGTTCAACCGGCATTTATTATTTATTTATTTATTTTTACAATGGCGTCCATGCCAAAAAAGCCAAATGTGGTGTCTGTTGTCGTTCCCGTCTGTGACTGGAGAGAATTATAGCTTTTGTCTCTTCTCCGTCCTCGTGACGAGAGCGTCTACAAGTCACTGCTGGCCTCGTCGTAGGAATGTAAATATGCGTAGTCCATCATTAAGCGGGGTTAGAAACAAAGGGCCCTTGCGTCCTCTCCTGTTTTGCAGGCTGAGGCTGAAGGGGCGGGGCGTGCCGCGGCTCGGTTGGGCCGCTCGTGTTCGGTCCTGTATGCCGGCGCCAGCTCCTCCGGGGGGCCCGACTGTGGTCGAGAGCCGGTGCGTGCGCCCGTCTTGCAGGGAAGGAAGGCCGTGCCGGGTGGTTTTGTGCGAGTTTGCAGAGAGGTTTTGCGGAGGCGTTATTTGTTGTGTTGGAGAGAATAAAGTCGGCGAGAGGGGGGGTGTGTGTGCATTTGTGTGTTTTGAGTGTTGTGTCATCGGTTTGTAGATATTTATAGCTGGTTTTCTGAAGATAGTTTTATGTGTCGGGGCTTGTGTCGGCGGTGCGTATCAAAGGAACGCAAGCTTACTTGAAATTTTCCCTAGAGGCTTACCCACGGAGGTGGTGGTAGGGTTCACCGTAATGACGTAACGATCTAACCCGTCGCCAGCAGCCTCTCTCTGTGTGTACCGTGTCGTATTTTTTTGTCTCAACACCCACTTCACGTATCGTGTGCTGCTGTGGGTTTCACGTCTCTTAATGAGTTTATTGTAGTAAACACGGATGCAAACGCAGTCCCTCTATTTTTGGTTTCCTCTGAAGAACTCATTCATGCATAACAAATCGCTGACGCTACATTTTTATCTCCGAGGAAGCTAAACGTGGTCCATTAAGACCCCATCTCCTCCCACGGTCCTGGTCAAGACGCGTCCCGGGGTCCAAACGGCTCACGGTTACCTCGCGGGAGTACGCTGCCGGATGGGCCCCTCGTCAGCCCCGCACGCCATTAAACCCAAACCCTTCTTATAGACAGTGGCTGCAGGGTTTACTCGGAAAGGGATGCAGAAAGTCCCGCCGCGTCAGCCGCAGGCGTCGCATGTCTGCGAGTGCGGGGCGGGAAGGGGGTATTTTTATCCACGTTGGAAGGGGACTTTAACATATCAGGGCATCTGACTCCGGTTTATGTCGACGTAAATTCAAAACCTCTTTTTAGAAGGAAAGTGAATTGTGGTCTCTTCTGGTGTAAACCCAGTGGACGCCCCCCCCCCCCAGCCGTGGATGATGATGGGGGGGGGTCTGGAGGAAGGTGTTGGTGTGGGCTGGCTCTACCTGCAGGCCTCCAGCCGAGTTGAGAGCGTGTGGAGGACAGAGCTCTGGGGGGCTGCGGCCGCTTTGGCCCCAGCCTTTCCTTTCATCTTCCTCATCCTCCTCATTCTCACTTTCATCTCTCTTGATTCTGGACTGCTTTGTGCATCCTCCGAAAAAAAGGGTCATAGCAAGGCTTTACTTTTTAGCCCCCCCCCCCCCCCCCACAGGGAACTCTGTGCTGGCTGGTTTCTCTGTATCTGTTTCCCATACACACTCGAACCACACATTCCCCACAGGACGGCTGTTTATTTAAACCTAAGCCTTTGATGGAGAGTGCTTATTGTCTCGGCTCCATGTACAGTCAGTGCGTGAATATTTCCCAGTTAAGGCCATTGTTTCTTTTCCAACATGGTCCCGGCCTGTGTAAGTTCTGGCTGGTCTGGCCAAGTCATTAAGCAGGGCCTGGTACCATGACCATGGTTTCTCTCTCTCTCTCTGCTCTCTCTCTGCTCTCTCCCTCTCCCCGCACTCCCTCTCTGCTCTCTCTCTCGCTCTCTCTGCTCTCTCCCTCTCCCCTCACTCTCTCTTTACTCTCTCCCTCTCTCACTCTCCCCGCACACTCTCTCTCTGCTCTCTCCCTCTCCCCTCACTCTCTCTCTGCTCTCTCTCTCTGCTCTCTCCCCGCACTCTCTCTCTGCTCTCTCTCTCGCTCTCTCTGCTCTCTCCCCTCACTCTCTCTCTTTACTCTCTCTCTCTCTCAATCTCCCCGCACTCTCTCTCTCTGCTCTCTCCCTCTCTCCTCACTCTCTCTCTTTACTCTCTCTCTCTCGCTCTCCCCGCACTCTCTCTCTCTGCTCTCTCCCTCTCCCTGCAGTCTCTCTCTCTTCGTCTGCTCTCTCTCGCTCTCTCTGCTCTCCCCCTCTCTCTGCTTTCTCTCTGCTTACTCTCTCTCTGTGCTCTCTCCCTCTCCCTGCACTCACTCTCTCTCTCTCTCTCTCTCTCTCTCTCTCTCTCTCTCTCTCTCTCTCTCTCTCTCTCTCTCTCTCTCTCTCTCTCTCTCTCTCTCTCTCTCTCCTGGAGTCATTGGCCATTACATCTGGGTAGACTTACCAAATGTTTTCTCTGCATTATACATGACAGGTATGTTTTTGTGTGTGTTGTTGTACATGAAGTTTTTTTTCCCAGTGTGGGTGAGTGAATGTAGTCAGCTCCAGCATGGTTCCCCGGCTAACTTTTTGTGTCACTAGTCATCCCCAAGCCTTGGCCGTCGCCTCTGGGGAGAGACGGAAACCCAGCATTTCTGTCTCCCCGAGCACCAGAGCAGTAGTAATTCTCAGAGGGTAAAAATGTACCCCAGTGCTTTCCATTAAGCATTCATAAACATCCAAATTACCACATTTACACATCCTGGTGTTGAGCACATCTGTTTTTTTCCCTCCACCCTTTATTACATGTTCGCTGCCCCCTCCCCCCCAAAAAAAAGCCGGTCTCTCTTTTCAGTCTGTCCATGTCTGTCTTTCTCTTTCTTTCTCTTGCTTTTCTTTCTGTCCACATGTGCTGATAACGTGTGAAGCTGATCGGTATAGGAGTGTTGTTTTTTTGGTTGGTTTTGATGCAGTACATTTTTTTGGGCTCAAACAACATCCCAGGGAGGAGTGAATCCTTTTTCCTAGCCGTCATGCTGTAACGTATAAAGCACATATTGTGCAGAGCCGGGTGGGTGTGTGACTGCTCCCCACTGGTGTCCTGCCTGGTGGTGGAAATAACCGGCTCTTGTGATTGCATGCTTTCCATCATGAGCGTGCATGCTTGTATTTGTCCTTGTGTGTCTGCACGTGCACCCTAGGCATTGTGTGTCTGTCTGTGTCTGTCTGTCTGTGTCTGTCTGAGGTCAGTCTCGCTACCTTATCATCCCTCGTCGTTACCCTTTACCGAGGGTTATCATACACCCCATGTTACCGAGTCCACGAGCTCTATTCCAATACAACAAAGTTGTCCCTCTGAGGCAGCGTAAACAGTGTGTGACCCTCATTTGGGCTCCTGACCCCCCCTCCCCTTCCCCCTAACCCCCCCCTCTTCTGACAGCTATGAATAGATCTTGTCCACAAGGGTATCTTTGTCTAAGACATCCTTTTATTTCATTATGGCGTCTGAGGAAAACGTCCCATGGCTCCAACTTGGGAAATGGTGTGACAGTGAAAAACTGACCCTCGACCCAGTTTCCTCGGCGAGTGACAAAAAAAGGGTGAGAGGGAGAGAGAGGAGGGGACAAGGGATACAGAGAATGGGTGGGGGTTTCCACATGTCAGGGGTTATGTCATGATTTGACTTGTTTAAAACATGATTCTGTACTGTTTCTGTGGCAGAGATGTCTCAGAGACGCTGATGGATGTTTCTATATCTTGTCACCTCTTTCTGCTGACTGTTTCTTTGTGCCTAATTGAATTGTAGGAAGGAAGGTGGTGCAAGTCTGAGGCCATGGTTCTCTACCGGAAAATGGTGGATTGTTCCCACTGGGTTGGGGATGAGTTGTTGCCTCAAATGAAGGAGTTCAAGTATCTCAGGGTCTTGTTCACGAGTGAGGGTAGGATGGAGCGGGAGATTGACAGGCGGAGTGGTGCAGCATCATCAGTAATGCGGATGTTGTACCGGACTGTTGTGAAGAGGGAGCTGAGCTCTCAATTTACCAGTCAATCTTTGTTCCAATCCTCACCTATGGTCATGAGCTTTGGGTAGTGAAGGAAAGGGTGAGATTGTAGATACAAGTGGCTGAAATGAGTTTCCTCCATAGGGTGTCTGGGCTCAGCCTTAGAGATAGGGCGAGGAGCTCGGACATCCGGAGGGAGCTTGGAGTAGAGCCGCTGCTCCTTCACATTACATTACATTACATTACAGTCATTTAGCCGACGCTTTTATCCAAAGTGACTTACAATAAGTGCATTTAACATAGGAAATCAGGAGAACTACTAGCCATCAGAGGTCATAAGTGCATCGTCTCTCTAAACAAGTCGAAAGGAGCCGGTTGAGGTGGTTCGGTTATCTGATTAGGATGCCTCCTGGTCGCCTTCCTTTGGAGGTTTTCCAGGCATGTCCAACTGGGGGGAGACCCCGGGGTAGACCCAGAACTCACTGGAGGGACTACATGTCCAGTCTGGCCTGGGAATGCCTTGGGATCCCCCAGGAGGAGCTGGAGGGTGTTGCTGGGGAGAGGGACATCTGGAGTGCCCTACTTAGCTTGTCGCCACCGTGACCCGATCCCGGAGAAGCAGCTGATGATATGAGATCAGCGGTACCTCTCACTGGTACCTCCCACTTTTTTCTGTACCTCTGATGTAGGCGAGTTAGCAGGCTTCATTAACCACAAGGGCTGTCCCAAATACCTTTATTTCAAGCTGCGGATATTCAAAACATCTGCCGAACTAAATTGATTAGCCAATAAAAATATTATAGTGAATGCAGTCACAGCGGTCACTTGTTCCCTTTTTGATATTTTAATGTCGATTGCAAAAACAAAGGGGTAGTATATTTTTTGAAACTGTTATTGAACACATGGAAACATGTGATGAGGGAAACAAGGCCCTGCACCACCCTGGAGATGATGCCGTTCATCAGCTGGTGGTTGACAGGAAAGCTAGGCCTGCACACGGTCATCGTTTTTCAGCGATCAGATAATGAATGAATCAGCGCTTGCATTCTGCGCGTAGTCATCAGTATTCGAAAGGATAACTTCATCATTTTTAATATTTTGACAATCATGCCAAGTTAATCAATGTCATTAATGCTGGTAGCCTAGTTACATTTGCTAACATGCTAGCTAGCCAACTTGACCCGTCAGTATACACGTCATCCACTTTCTCAACTCATTAGTCTGGAAAGAGGATGAAGATGATAGTTTATTCCGTGAATAAAGGATGAAACTGAAAAAAAAAAAAAAAACTAAGATTTTAAATACTGAAATTATGTCCAAATGCCAACTTGCTGAACAAATATCTGAACATCTGGTTATTTGGGGCCGGCCCTGCTGACCACATGAACCGTATGGATCCATTTGTAAAGCATTAAAACGAGGAGTCATGCACAGATTTTGATTGGGCAGGTTTGAATAGGAGGATCCTAGACAGGCCACATACTTAGCGTAACCCCCCCCCCCCAACACACACACGTCTGAAGGACTTTGCTGGCCATGTACCCACAGCTTGTCAGAGGTCCTTCAGACCTCCTCAGATCTCTATCCATCTCCCTGGACAGGTCATCTCAAGATGTCAGTCCTCGTTCCAACCCAGCAGATGGTACCTCCTCTACTCTCGCCTGTTTCACCGCATTAGATTATCTGTTTCGGGAGAAGCGAGCTGGAATGGAGATTAAACGGCTGCTGAAACGGTAGCATAGTAATCCACCTGCTCTCGCTCGTTACTCATCTTTTATAGATGTTTTTTCTTGCCTATAAAAGAGGAAAACCTGGTAAAATTCCCTGATTAAAAATGAAATCATATGTTCTCGCTGTCTCTATTGCAGGGAGCCTGGCTTAGTTTTATATCAGAGTTAATAGGATTAAATCAGGTCGCAGAAACAGTCCCGCTTCGGTGTATTGTGGACGTGCTATGGCAACAGGAAAACAACAACACATGCTCACATAAAACTCACTGACACAAAGCAGTCCAAGAGGTTATTACGGTTTGGCATCTGCTTAATGTGTCTGTGTCATAAAACAAAAAGTGTATTCCCTCCTTCTCGTTTCCTCATGGGCCACTTTTTGCACATATTCAACACATTTTGTGAGGACACAGGGACGGCATTATGGACTGTCCCGACATCCTGTGAGAGAGGACTTCAACTCCTGCCCTCAGGCTGTTTGAGAGAAGCCTGCTGCCAAACTAAGACACCAAAGGGTTCCTTTGTTTTTGGAGGCTGTCAATAGACGGATGACTATGAAGTAGCTTATACAAACTGTTGAAGACTCTGCTACATTTGCTTGATTCAACTCCAACGCCGCTGTGACCTTGTTTTGCTGTTAAATTGTTTCCCCAAGTTTTGATTATAGGTCTGACGTGTTTGTGTTTATCCTGCCTACTAATTGAAATTCCTTCCGCGGGCTAAGAAAGACAAAGACTGTACAGAACATTAATTCAAGGTGTGATAATCTGTTTTCTTTTGACCCTTTAACTCACCGTATCTCATGTTGGTAAAAAAAAATAATAAAAAAAAATCTGCTTTTGCACTCAAGTCCAGCACTATAGTAGCGTCACCTGTTTTCAGATATGGTCCTTTTTAATGAGCCAAACTCAGTCCTGTTTAGGTGGACCAACTGAGATGGGACGCACTTCTCTTGGTGTTTTTTTCATTTTCAGCGCACTTGAAAGAAAGAGTACTCAGCCTTCTTTGTGGTCCGACTCAGCACTGCTGGGGCCTCAGTTCACTTTGTGCCCACACTATATATATATATATATATATATATATATATATATATATATCCATTCATCCATTGTCTTAACCGCTTATCCTGCTCTCAGGGTCGCGGGGATGCTGGAGTCTATTCCAGCAGTCATATATATATATATATATATATATAAATATATCATTATTTTTCCCTGTTTTTCCTACCCGGCCAATTACCCCACTCTTCCAAGCCATCCCGGTCGCTGCTCCACCCCCTCTGCCAATCTGGGCAGGGCTGCAGACTACCACGTGCCTCCTCCGATACATGTGGAGTCGCCAGCTGCTTCTTTTCACCTGACAGTGAGGAGTTTCGCCAGGGGCATGTAGCGCATGGGAGGATCACGCTATTCTCCCCAGTCCCCCCCGAACAGGCGCCCCGACCGACCAGAGGAGGCGCTAGTGCAGCGACCAGGACACATACCCACATCCGGCTTCCCACCCGCAGATACGGCCAATTGTGTCTGTAGGGACGCCTGACCAAGCCGGAAGTAACACGGGGAGTCGAACCACCGATCCCCGTGTTGGTAGGCAACGGAATAGACTGCTACGTTACCCGGACACCCCACACACTATAGTTTCTTTAGACTTCACACTTTTACTGCTGTGGACTATGGGTCGTCCCCATCATACATAGTTTAAGTTATCGGGGTGTCAGTGCACGCTATCAGTTTAGAATAGGACAATTTGCAACTCTAAGATGGCTCCACTGACAACCTAATACCATGCAAAGTCGTGCTGTCAGCAAAACTGGCCAGGCACAGCACCTTTGTCTGTATATCACAAAGGAAATGTGCCGATCACACATCTAGATTCATGCATTGGCTGTACTTTTGTTTACCACATGCTAATTTCAGTGTTTCCGTAGGCGGTGGATAACACATGCAAGCATCGCTAAAGTGGAAAATTAGACCTCTTTCTATGATAACAGCATCATTTGGAACAAGCTCCAACGCTCCATGTTGTTTACAAATCACCAGTGTTCCTAAATATGAAATGCAAATACATGTGTCTGAGAACTTGAGCTCTATAGAAGGCTCCCCTTTGAAAAGTCAGGGTTCCTGTTTTGATTTGTTGGTCAAGAACGTACTGCCTGGCAGAGTTTCGAAGATGATGGCGCCCTCATTAAACTGCTTCTCTAGAGAGGTCTTGGTTCTCAACCTCATCCACCGGCAATTATTTTTATTTTCTTGTTATTTTTGAATCAATAACATACCAGTGGTAATTGCACACTGAAGTAACAAACTCCTTTTAAGTAAGTTCTGCGAGGAACGGAGGAGTTCACTGGGAAACTTAAAATGGACCAAGTGTGAAAACACCCCGAATGCTGATGTGTGGATTTACAATCCGCCCAGGGGTCCGAACTGAAATTCCAGCACCTCCAGTTACTTCATGAGTAGCTGCAACTTTGGTCAAAGAGTCCGGGCTCGGTAGCAGACCGCCTTTTATTCACTGGAGCCATGCATGGCTTCTATCACCCAGAGGAGAACTGTAGGGCCCGCCTGTCTTACCAGCATTAGTCACAACGCAAGCCTGGCTGTCCATTACCCCTCAGCATGTCGGTGGGAGCTCACTGAAACCATAGGTCAGCTGTGATCTCAAGAAGCACCAGAATGTTTGATCGGCATTTATTTGGGCTTGATGGGATGAGCTGATGTCGATAGTATAAGCACAGCAATTGAAACTAACATCTACGAACACAGTTTTTCATATACTACGTACACACTGTACACAGTATCTTCTCTGATAGGATCCACAGGGCGTATTTGTACAAATACGTTTAGGTGTCAGGTTGACGGGCTTCGGCCTGGAGCCATTGGGGGAGCCCTCATTCTTGTACATTATAAATCTCTCTCTTCCCCAAGTCCTCAAATAGTGACCACGCAGCCCAGAGAACCAGTGGGTCTGGCAGAAGAACCTGTCGGTGTGTGTGCGCAGATGTCAAACCCCGGTGAAGAGGAAAATGGTGTCATGAGAAAAATGACACAAAAAGTGACTGAATGAGTGTGCTACCGTCTTACCTGATTAGTTGTTGAAAGAGTGCAAGTTATTTGTTAAGATTCTTTTTTCTTTTTTTCAGAAAACGGGCAGATTTCAAATCGGCCCTTCTCTTCTTTTCTTCTCCACTTCCCTATTCTCTGTTGGAGGCATCGCTGGCAGAATTTGCCAAGATCTGTTGCCTGAATGATTGTAGACAACTTTTCAGCTCCCTCCCTCCTTAGTGTTTCCGAGTGTTTTTATTGTTTGTGCTGCTGTTGCAGAGATAACTGGATCACTTTCTGTGTATTAGCAGCCTGACTACCGTCCAAAGCAAGACAACCATCACAATCCCAATTTCAACGAGAAATCCCGATCTCAGTGCTATGATAAAGGCAGAGTTAAACATCTGGTAGTATTAATAAGTAGACAGCTTGTGTTACTTAGTGATCCAGTAGAAAGAATGCCAGGGGCGTCTGGTTACCGTAGCAGTCTATTCCGTTGCCTACCAACATGGGGATCCCAGTTCGAATCCCCGTGTTGTCTCTGGCTTGGTCGGCCATCCCTACAGACACAATTGGCCGTGTCTGCGGGTGGGAACTGGAAGTGGGTATGTGTCCTGGTTGCTGCACTAGCGCCTCCTCTGGTCGGTCGGGGCGCCTGTTCGGGGGGGACTTGGGGGAATAGCGTGATCCTCCTATGCGCTACGTCCCCCCTGGCGAAATTCCTCACTGTCAAGTGAAAAGAAGCGGCTGGCGACTCCACATGTATCGGAGGAAGCATGTGGTAGTCTGCAGCCCTCCACGGATCGGCACAGGGGGTGGAGCAGCAACCGGGATGGCTCGGAAGAGTGGGGTAATTGGCCGGATACAATTGGGGAGAAAAGGGGGGGGATCACCCCCCCCCAAAAAAAAGCCAACTGAATGTCGGTTTGGAACCCTCTTATGTGTCCCAGGTGTTGTATCGAACTCTGTTTCCCCATCGAGATCTGTTTCCCCCTAGCCAGACTTCGATACAACACTAGTGCGCTTGATTAACCTTAACCCAACCTAACCCGAAGCTTAACCTAACGCTTACCTTAACTTAATCGTAACCGATAACTAACATGTTTCCATGCGAACGCTTTCGTCTGGCTAGGGGGAAACGGAGTTTGATACAACACCAGAGCTCACACCGTCAAGTGAATGCCCGTCCAAAGTTCCCGCATGTTTTACCTCTGTTTCTATCACTCTCCCTCTCTGCCTTCTTTGCCTCCTCCATCAATGGGGTTCTTTTTCTCTTGCTGGGTAGAGTTTCCACTGTCACTTCGGTTGTTCCACCGTCCGCCATTTCCACTACTGGGAATAGCTACCGATAGCTACAAGGGAAAACAAAAGCACTACCCTCTTCCTATTTTGGTTGCACAATGGTTGACGCACTTCCTTTTGTGCCGTAAATCGAGCCTTCATTTTTCCGTGAGATCGTACCCGGTTGCTGACAGAATTGCGTAGTGAAAGCGAGTCTTATAGGGAACCAATCTAAACACTGATTGTGTCATTATTCTGTAGCCATTACACTGTGCAATCACCATTTACATCATAATGATAAGTTAAAGCAAAAAAAGTTGTCTACTGCTGCTTTAATAGTGGTTGATAGATAAAGTGGTAAGGTGCATGTCTTTGTACTGCCGAGCCAGTTAGACTACATGTCAGTAAACTAGCCTGCCTATTCCCATAAATGTGATATCAGATCATGTGAGTCAGGGTCAGCCTAACTGAGTCAGAAACTGTTTTTTTTTTTTTCTTCTTCCAAGAATTGACTCCCAGTCATATTCAATACAGTACTGATCCCATGGGGTTGCATGCATCTTTTTTTGCATTTGAAGAATTGTAGTATCTCCTGACTCCTCTTGAATATTGGTTCTTCCCTTTCTGGCCTCTGAGACCGACAGTGTCTTACCATCTAAGCCACTACGCTGTTCAAGTATAACTGCTGATGTCTATACTTAGCTATATTTCCTCATTTGCCAGATGCTTTTAGCTGCAGCGTCTTACAAGAGAGCCAGCAATTGGCAGATATTCACGTGTCAACCTAGAGACATCTTGGAGAACTGAACAGTATTCATATCATAGCTGGGAGTGAACGTCACGTTAACTGCAGGTTGTACAAGTGCGGAAGGAGTAGCTCACCGATAGCGCTGCGCAACAGGGGAGATTCGCATTACAATTTAGCTGGACGACGCCGCACGCTAGTGTATCACAGTTATACTTAAGCCACCTTAAGTAGGTCATACCTCAATGTATGGTTTGAGGTGGGTCTGCAAAAGGGAAAGATTTTAGGCCTTTCTTGAATTCATTTACTCTTATGGTGTCCTTAAACCAAATCGGCGTGGATTATTTTCACTGTAAAATGAGCGATTAACAACGGCTACTGAACAGTTTTAAGACACGGTAGGAAGAAATAGTGGCTGCACAGGGTTGCCAAGCAAGTAACCCCCCTCCCACCATCACACACACACACACACACACACACACACAAATAACAACAACACCCTTAATCACATAGTCGCACCCTGCGTCTCTGAAACCTCAGGACTAAGCTATGCACTAGCCGGGGAGAATGAGCTGTTGTGCTTCCTGCTGTCGGGAGAGGGGGGAGGGTGCGGGTAGGAGGGGTGGGGAACGCCCCTTGACCATCTCAGAATGCCACAGACTTGGAAGTCTTTCTACACCGGGCCTATAAGCCCATCTTTTCAGCGCGACCAGCTGGGATCACCGCTGACCCTTGACCTCACGAGTCATCTTAATTTATCTTCACCTGCTTCTTTCTGTCATGGTTGTTCTCTCCGTTTCTCTCTCTCTCTCCTTGCTTTTTAGAATAATTTATGTAGCACTCGGAGATTTGTTGACAGTTGGAAAACTAAATCTTGGATAAAATATCTGATTCTAATTACACCAACTGCGTTTTCCAGAAGCGGCGTTTTACTTGGCGCTCACCGTGTCAGCGAAGCAGCGCCTGCTCTGTGGCGTGATGAATCACTCTAGGCCGCGTTTGCTGCGTATAGGATGTTGGAAATACTGACAAATATTGTGTTGCCCGAAAAACTACTATGGAATGGAAGAAAGCCGAAGTGTGATGAGATCTGCTTCCTCTTTTTGATCCGACAGACCTTGGCTAGATTGATCAACAGATAACGGCTACCAAGTTTCAGACGCTGAGCTCTTTTGAGGAAACTGGCTGTCGTTATCAGCTTTCTTCATCAGGTGCTGGTGAGATGGAAGACACGCCTCCGAGTGGGGCCGTGTGAGCGACAACCTCGGGGGACCCGGGACACAGTTGTCCCCATCTGTCCCTCCTATGCTGTCGTGTGTGCATTTGTGAGCGAGTCGGCTCAGGAGGGATGGAGGTCAAGTTTAGGCATCTGTCACTGTGACTCATTTCCCTTGAGTTTCTATTGTTACTGAGTGACGGAGTTTGCATTATGTGTTAGAACGGTTTACCCGTGTGTGTGTGTGTGTGTGTGTGTGTGTGTGTGTGTGTGTGTGTGTGTGTGTGTGTGTGTGTGTTTGTGTGTCTACATTGTGCGTGTCTGCCAGTGTGTATGAGTTTTTCATCTGGAACCAAGAGATTAGACAGCACTTTGTCTCTTAGTTCCTGTTTACTCCTCTGTCATGATGGCCAGTGTTCACTCCCCATCCTGTGTGTGTATCTGTGTGTGCACGTGCATTCATGTGTGTGTGTGTGTGTGTGTGTGTGTGTGTGTGTGTGTGTGTGTGTGTGTGTGTTTGCATGTGGTGGGGTCCAGAGTACTGTCGGATTCCATGTCTGTATTCAGCTGGATGTCACAGGAGAGAGAGAGGGGTGGCCGACGGAGACGTGGTATAACAGATCGAATTGTCAACAGGAACAGACTGAAATAAGTCGCTGCCCGGGTGTCTGGATCTGCAAAACTGATTAGGTTGTTTTGAAGGCCCAGTGCTAAGTGTGGGCAGATACGATCAGACAGAACAGGGAACTTGTGCTTTAGGAAAAAAATACGTAGCTCACTCTTAAAAAAAAAAAATCTGATTTAGTAGTTCTGTTTTTGATTTTCCTGATTTGCTGTTGCTGAAAATTATTTATTTGCCTTCCGACTGTCAGACCGTCAAAGGGCTGTGATTTCGGTGAGTGGCGAATTCACACTCCATGCAAGCCTGTCCACTCAGCATCGTGCGTCTGAGGGTCTCACTGTATTCTTTCGTTACACACAATTCCAAGGGACTAACCAATGGCCTGGAGGACAGAGTCAAAAATAACTACACCCCGTTCACACTGAACCGAAACCCCGGGTTTTTAAAGGATCCGTTTCTCAAATCCTAGGAGGTTTTTCCGCTTCTGGCGTGGGAAGATTGCAGAGTGAGTTCACATTAGCGGTGGCCTCGCCCAGGACCGTCCATGCAGTGTCTTTGTCCACGTCTGTGTCTAAGTCTGTGTCTTCATTTGATGGCTGGGAGAGCTGGCGCTGGGTCGGCTGGGAGAGCCTGGTCTGCTGCGTCCTGCGGGCCCAGGGCCCACGGCCTTACCCCAGAGCTGTGCCTGAAGAGGAAACACTGAGGGCGGTCTGACAGGATGCGGAAGCGGGGCAGGCTAAGCTAACTGCTAGCCCATGCAGACCAGCAGTTCTGACAGTCATCGGCTGGCGTTCGTTCTCCTGGACAGTGATTTTTTTTTCTTTTTTTTTTTAGTTTGGGTTTTTGTGTTAGTTTGGCTGTTTGTGTTAGTTTGTGTTAGTTTTGTGTTAGTGTTCTTGTAGTTCTTGTAGTTTCTGGATATGTGTTTTTTTTTGTCTTTGTGTTGCACTTCTGTTGGCAGGGGGAAAACGATGTTTTGTTTCATTTCATGTGCGCAAGTCCATGAAACGAAATGACCAATACAGTGTTGCTGATCCCTGATTGGTCCGCAGCTCCGGACAGGATTTATCTGTAAATGTAACCATAAGGTCTTACGAAATTCCAACATTTGCATATTTTACAAGTCGTGTGACACGAGACACCCTGGACAGGGGTGTCTCCTCGCCTGCCGCCCAGTGACTGCTGGGATAGGCTTCAGCATCCCCGTGAGCCTGAGAGCAGGATGAGCGGTTTGGATAATGGATGGATGGATGGATGGATGGATGGATGGATGGATGGATGGACGTGTTTGACCCATTATGCTGAACATTCAACCAGTGAAAATGCAGTCTGCACAACACCGTCACGTTCTCGTGGCCATCTAACTCTGTTACATCATCGTCTGCCACGCCCATTCGCCACCTTATTGGCCACTGGAGAGAAAATTTACCTTTCAACCAATGTAAGTTTAGAAAGCGCATGTAATTTGCCTAAATCCTTCTAGAGTGTACAGTGTACGAAGGGGCAGTGGGACGATCGAGTTAGAAACAAAGCTGCTGTACTTTTATTACAACTTGTGTAATCGCACGTCTTCTCCAGCGTTGTGAACCAAGTTCAGCATCTGCACCCGGTGCAGTCTGATGCCTCTCTGTGAATTGTCCACGCTTTGGCTGAACCCACCCCGAAGAGGAGAACGCGCATATGGACCGCCTCACACCTTCAGCTCACTGTGCCGGGGTCAGACACGGAGGGAAATGAGATCTCTTCCCTCTCGCCTCTCGTCATTTTTTTCTCATCCATCTTGTGACCTACTTGTCTGCAAGGTTTCGGCTGTTTCTTATCAGGGTTCTGACGTATTGGGCCGACGCGGGTCTGACACACTTGAAATATCCTCTAAAATGTGAGCTACTTTTATCAACCGACGCTGTCGTGTTATGCCCGTCCACCGGAAAGTTGCAAAAGTGGATTACGAAATGACCACTGTGTCATGAAAACAGTCATTTCCTAAGAAGAAGAAAAAAGGAGCTAGGTTCACATCATTCACTTGGGCTGCTTTTTGCTTGTTGATGGATGCTGCTCCTTAAAGTAAAGCTCAGTAGCCACATTAGCATAGGCACTGGACTGGGACCTTATCCAAATAAACAGCAGCTCAGTCGACTGCCGCAGATGTCCTCTCTCCAACCTCTCTCCTGTTTGGGGACTCCCTCCTCACTCGCTCCGACAGTTAGCATTCTGATGTGTGGCGTGGAAAAAAAAGAAAGAAAGGGAAATGTCTGTAAATAACCGAAGAGAGGCCACCGAGGGGATATTTTATGCAGGAAGAATAGTATTGCTGGGATGAGAGGGAGCTGGAGAGTTCAGTGACAGGGCCAGGTCATGGGAAATGACTGTCAGACATGGGCACAGAC
Organism: Lampris incognitus; assembly: GCF_029633865.1. Classification (NCBI taxonomy): domain Eukaryota; kingdom Metazoa; phylum Chordata; class Actinopteri; order Lampriformes; family Lampridae; genus Lampris; species Lampris incognitus. The sequence continues at coordinate 41,738,777 of NC_079223.1, read as the reverse complement.
GCTCGGTTCCCCCCTGTGAGAAAATTACCCTACCAGTGTTAATGACTACGTACACATGCTGGGAATCCATAAAGACCCGGGTCCCATTTTGTAGCCATGGACCAGTTCACTTAAAGGCACATTGCCATAAAACTCCCCAAGATTTCAGTTTGGTGTGATAATCAGTCGATCGATCAATCAATCTTTATTCATATGCACATTTTGTACATCAGAATACAATGCCTTTTAGATGAAGTGAACGTACACAGATTAAAAAGAAGGTAATGCTGGAAGAGAACGGAACAGATAAAACGATAAAAATAATAAAAATTCAAACCTTGGGCATCCGGGTGGCGTGGCGGTCTATTCTGTTGCCTACCAACACGGGTATCTCCGGTTCGAATCCCCGTGTTACCGCCGGCTTGGTCGGGCGTCCCTACAGACACAATCGGCCGTGTCTACAGGTGGGAAGCCGGATGTGGGTGTGTGTCCTGGTCGCTGCACTAGCGCCTCCTCCGGTCGGTCGGGGCCTCTGTTCGGGAGGGGGGGGGGACTGGCGTGATCCTCCCACGTGCTACGTCCCCCTGGTGAAACTCCTCACTGTCAGGTGAAAAGAAGCGGCTGGCGACTCCCCATGTATCGGAGGAGGCATGTGGTAGTCTGCAGCCCTCCCCGGACCGGCAGAGGGGGTGGAGCAGCGATCGAGACGGCTCGGAGGAGTGGGGTAATTGGTCGGGTACAATTGGGGAGAAAAGGGGGGGGGGTCCGAAAAAAACTCAATTCATACCTTAATGGAGTAAAGATATAAAAGCAGGACGCGGAAGCGGGGCGGGCTAAGCTAACTGCTAGCCATGCAGACCGACAGTCATCCTGGCTGGCATTCGTTCCCTTGGCCAGTGATTTTTTTTTTTTTTTTTTTTTTAGTTTGGATATATGTGTTTGGATATGTGTGTTCTTGAAGTTTCTGGATATGTGTTTTTGTCTTTTGTGTTGCGCTGCTGTGGGCTGGGGGAAACGACAGAGTCTTCCCGGTTGGCTCCTAGTAAAGCAGGGTGACGTGACTCAAAATGAAACTGATCAAATAAGAACATACAGAAGATATAATCAATCAGCTGCGAATTAACTGATAAGAGTATGTATGCACAAGAGCACGCTCTCCTAAACGGGTTTTACACAGAGCACTGACCACCATCTTGCATATATACACGCACCATCTGTTAAGTCGCGGGTTACAACAATCAGACTTGGCGTTTCCGTCGGACCGCCTGTATGCATGCTGTAATAACAGTGTTATTCGTACCAGCTGTTGACCCGGAGGCAGACGGATGTGTAGAAATCGGCCTTTCTGCAGCAGAAATTCTCGGAAGCTGGGTGCTTTGTTCACCGGGGATTTGTACGATAACGTCGCGCCCCTGCAGCCCTGCATGCATGGGCTGCATCGCCCATGCGAGCGCGTCTGTGCAGGGCCGTCCCAGTCGTCCTTCACACACATTCAATACAATTCAGCCACTTAGAATCGGTGGTCAGCTTGCTGACGTGTGTCCTGTGTTTTGGTCTGGCCCAGTTCTTGAGCAAACCAATATGGGCAGCTTTTGTGGTTTTGAGGCATGAAACAACCACTCGGCCTGGTTGAGGTCTGGACCTCGGCCCTGTGTTGTGGAAACCCGGCGCTCTCGCTCGCTCTCATCTGTTTATTTTGGAACGCGGGTTTTCTGGCTCGTCGTGAAGGTCAATGCTTCGGGGAGCCGTTGTAAGAGAAGGGTTACATGGACGATTCGGTCTTGATTTGGGCATGATTTGGACATAGATTTCCCCCGGCTGGGGCGGTTTTCTGCCAGAGGTGGCGGTGGAAAACTCTGGCTTCTTCTGTTTTGGGCCTGCCCGATGAGCTATCAGATGATGGATTTGCTCTGCACCATGTTGGTCGTTCTGCTCCACTTAGTATGTGATCACAAACAGTATCGTAGAAGGGGTACCTCTTTGGGACATTTTCAACCAAAACTGGCCCCTTCCTGACCCCCCCCCCCACACACACACACACACTTAAAGACACATACAGTTACTCCTTTTCTGTTCTCCTCCCCTTCCCCCCGCTGTCCTGCTCTCGTTCTCTTTCCACTTGGTCCCTCGCTCACCCACTCCCCATCGCAGGAAGAGCCCAATTATAGAGATATCGCGCCCATGCAGAAAACGTGATAGCCTGTGAAATGTCTTGGGCGTCACACAGAGACAATGTTTGTCCTGCCGCAGTGCAAACAGGATGCAGTGTGCAGGAGAGCGGCGCGAGATAAGAACAGACAACAGCACGAGGGAAAGACAAAAAAAAAGGTGCTTCTGGGGGCAAAGGACGATGGACAAGAGAGAGAGGGAGAGAGAGACGGATAGAGGGAGGGAGAGAGACAATGTGAGGGAGAGAGAGCGAGGGAGAGAGAGAGGGAGGGAGGGACAGAGAGAGAGAGGGAGGGAGAGACAGAGGGAGAGAGAAGGAGAGGGAGGGAGAGAGACACAGAGTGAGGGGGGAGAGAGAGGGAGGGAGAGACAGTGAGAGAGAGAGGGAGGGAGAGACAAAGACAGAAGGAGGGAAAGAGAGAGTGAGTGAGGGGGAGAGAGAGGGGAGGGAGAGAGCGGGGAGAGAGACAGAGAGGGGCAGGGAGGGGGGAGGGAGAGCGAGACAGAGAGAGGGGGAGAGAGAGGGAGAGAGAGACAGAATGTGAGGGAGAGAGAGCGGGGAGAGAGACAGAGAGGGGAGGGAGAGGTAGGGAGAGAGACAGAGAGAGAGAGGGAGGGAGGGAGAGACAGAGAGGGGGAGGGAGGGGGGAGGGAGAGCGAGACAGAGAGTGAGGGAGCGAGAGAGGGGAGGGAGAGAGCGGGGAGAGAGACAGAGAGGGGGGAGGGAGAGGGGGGGAGAGAGAGGGAGGGAGCGACAGAAAGAGAGAAGGAGGGAGAGAGAGACAGAATGTGAGGGAGAGAGAGAGTGAGGGAGGGGGAGAGAGCGGGGAGAGAGAGACAGAGAGAGAGGGGGGGGGGGAATGGAAAGAGCATTTATTGGTGGGGGTGGTTAAAGAGGTCCAGTGGAAAGACAGGGGCACACCCATGGGAGGACAGAAGTAGAGCGACTGTAAAACAGTGTAGCCAGAATTAAGCATTGGCTCCCCTGCCGGCTGGGCGACCCAGTCCACGCTGCCCCCCCTGTGTGCTTGGACTCTGGGCAGACTGTGTGATGGCTCACGCCTCTTCCTCCTTTCAGCCATTTCCTGTTGCTTCCCTGCCGTCAGATGTCAGTTAAAAAAAAAAAACCCCGGCTTTCTATTTAAGACGGATGTCCAAGGTTTATTAATGAGGCGACCTCTGACACACACACACACACACACACACACACACACACACAGCCTCTGTGTCGCCTGCTTGGGTATGACCCGGCTCAGGGCTGCTGTTTAACAGGATTCAGACTTGGGTGCAGACCGCTGCCACGTCTGAGATCTTGTGTACGAACACTTGACGGGAATTCGCAGATGAAGAGTAACCGCTCGCTCTCTTCACCCAGGTGCATGTTCCCCCCCTCCCCCCCTTGACTTTATCTGTAGCGGCACGGTGGCGCAGTGATTAGCGCGGTCGCCTGTTCGAGCCCCGGGGTAGTCCAACCTTGGGGGTCGTCCTCTGTGTGGAGTTTGCGTGTCCTCCCCGTGTCTGCGGGGGTTTCCTCCGGGGGCTCCGCTTTCCTCCCACAGTCCAAAGACATGTAGGTCAGGTGAATCGGCCGTACTAAATTGCCCCTAGGTGGGTGTGTGTGTGTGTGTGTGTGTGTGTGTGTGTGTGTGTGTGTGTGTGTGTGTGTGTTGGCCCCTGTGTGATGGTCTGGCGGCCTGCCCAGGGTGTCTCCCCGCCTGCCACCCAATGACTGCTGGGATAGGCTCCAGCATCCCTGTGACCCTGAGAGCAGGATAAGCGGTTCGGATAACGGATGGATGGATGGATGGATGGATGGATGGATGGATGGATGGATGGATGGATGGATGGATGGATGGATGGACTTTATCCGTCCTGCTCATTCTGTACTTTGAGTAAACGCATGTAGCTAAACACCGATACGGCAGGGTTGCCGCAACGATGAGAAAACACTCGCTACAGACTACACTCTGGCTCACCAGTCCGGCTGCTGACGGAAGAATAAAACCCGAGTCGTTGCAGACCGCGGTCGTGTCAGCGCTCCCTCTCCTGGGCTCTTCAGGTTCTTCAAAACCTAAGTAACTGGGACGAGTCCTTCCTGGATGAGCCGCTAAAACTCAGTGGACAATGACCGCAACGTTTTTTAATTGGCCACAATGGAACGACACATATTGTATAACCACGCTACAGCGGCCCAGTGTAACGTTTATTTATTTATTTATGGATTTTTTTCCTTCCTTAATTGTATCCGGCCAATTACCCCATTCTTCCGAGCCGTCCCGGTCGCTGCTCCGCCCCCTCTGCCGATCCGGGGAGGGCTGCAGACTACCACATGCCTCCTCCCATACATGTGGAGTCGCCAGCTGCTTCTTTTCACCTGACAGTGAGGAGTTTCGCCAGGGGGGCATAGTGCGTGGGAGGATCACGCTATTCCCCCCAGTCCCCCCCCCCAAACAGGCGCCCCGACCTACCAGAGGAGGCGCTAGTGCAGCGACTTGGACACACCCACCCACATCCGGCTTCCCACCCGCAGACACGGCCAATTGTGTCTGTAGGGATGCTCAACCAAGCCGGAGGCAACATGGGGATTCGAACCGGCGATCCCCGTGTTGGTAGGCAACGGAATAGACCGCCACGCTACCTGGACAGTGTGATGTGATTGTAGATGATAAGTGTTAACAGATGTAGTCTCCTTACAGGGTCCTACTCTTAGATCACTTATGAGAAGGAAACGAAAATGATAATGGAACACCCCCCCACCCCACCCCCCGCCCCACACAGTTCAACAGCAGGATTGAGCTAACTGCACGATTTGAGTAGTGGCCCTTTATTTACAGTATTATACAAATAGAAATTTCAAGACATTTTTTTTTTGGAGTTTGCCTTTTCTAACAGTTCCTACAATAAACGGCGCGCGGTCAAAACGTTTGTCAGTGAAGACGTGCCATGTCTCTAACGCAAGAATCATTCACTCACCTTACTAAGTACAGTTAGGTACAGTTAGACAGAAGCACAGGACAGTGTGACAGCACACAGAGTACATACTGACACACACACACACACACACACACACACACACACACACACACACACACACGCACGCCACAGAGCTGAAAACCCCTCCCTCCCCTGCACAACAGGGCTGTGCAGCTGTCTGCAGAGACCGAGGACGTCCATGCCACTTTGTCACGGAGAAAGTGGAGCAGCCCTTTCACGTTGGAGAATCTGTGACGGCCTCGTTCCCCCCCCCCACTTTCTCCCATTCCTCAATTATGCATGCACACATCTAAGCACGTCTTTCTTGCACATCGAGTTCTCCTTTTGAAAAAAGTGAGCCGAGCCACTTTGGTAGACTCCCTTAGGACATCCGGAGGCGGTCAAGAACATTCCAGCACATCTGAAATTGTCTGGACAAAACAAAAATGGACCCCCCCCCCCACCCCACCCGTCCCCAGAATCATTTAATCTAGTTTGTTCGTTTCAATACGCTTGTGACTTTTCATATCTCTTTGTTACTCATGCAGAGTAATTGGAAACGTTCGTTATTGGGAGACAAATTGTCCAACCTTGGCGGGTCGTCTCGGGTCGTCCTCTGTGTGGAGTTTGCACGTCCTCCCCGTGTCTGCGTGGGTTTCCTCCGGGGGCTCCGCTTTCCCCCCACAGTCCAAAGACATGTAGGTCAGGTGAATCGGCCGTACTAAATTGTCCCTAGGTGTAAAATGTGTGTGTCTGTGTGTGTGTGTGTGTGTGTGTGTGTGGGCCCTGTGATGGACTGGCGGCCTGTCCAGGGTGTCTCCCCGCCGCCCGGTGACTGCCGGGGTAGGCTCCAGCAATCCCGTGACCTGAATTCGGACAGGCGGCTTGGCTAATGGATGGGTGGGTGTGGATGGAAGACACATCGCTGGCAGCTTTTTTCCGAGGTGGAAATCAGTTTAGGATCTTGAACGATGGCGGCTCTTGAATCAGTTCCCGGGCTACTTCCCATCACACCTATAAGATTGGTGGAGGGCCCGGTCACCTTTCACCTGACCTGGGGTTACAGCCTCAGCACTTAGCCTGGCAGTACTGGGGCTACACAGTACACCGCTTCAGAATCGACATTGCAATGTATACTTGTGCCGTAGCAAAGGACGCAATAAATTGGGCCCATCTTCTCATGTAGGGCTAAAATTAATATTGTTTAATAGAAAAGGAATTTTAGCAAAGGGCCGCCTTTCTTTCTTTTTTTGACTGCTCTTGAAGAAAAATGATCTGGCGCGTCTGACAAATAGTATACTTTTCATGATTTAATGATGTCCTGGACAACTACTTTATTTCCCCCCCGAAAATCCCAGTGGTCATTGCCGTGCCAGAGAGATAAATCATTTGCAGTCGAGGCTTTGAAAGTTAACAGCTGCAATATCTGGTAACTCCTTTTTGTTCTTTAATATTGCAGTATATATTACAAAAAAACAAACCCCCCCCAGAAATATCAGACCGTTGAATTGTTTTTCAATATTGTGCAGCCCCAGTTTGCTAAAAGTATTGTGACTGTCGCCTGTAATTGAGCCTCTATTGCTAACTAGAGGGGTGCAGATCTCCACCAGGTGTACATATCCCCCCTTCTCCGCTGTTCCAACGTGGGGACAAACCCTTTTTTCCGCCTACAAGGAGAAAAGGGTACTCCACGCACAGGCAGAAAAACCGGTGTTTTTCCCGCCATTATAAGACTTTTACACAGTAGCCAAGTTGATTGAACAGGAAATATGGAGAAAAATAAAGTGAATATGCAGGACTCAAGCTAAAAAAAAAAGCTACCTAATAAAAATGTTTTGCCTGTCAGTCTGTGGATGTGCAGCCTGTTTGGAGGACCCTCACACGAAAGTGACCAAATCTGACATGAAATGACAGAGATCGGGCTACCCTAATAAGACTTGAAGTGTGTTGAGCCGTCCCAGTTTTCCTGCTCTAAAGTGAGTCAAGGCGAACGGCCGCGCTGCTGATTGGCTTTCATTCAAAAAACAATGGTAAGAAAGCACAGCTCAGCCGTGGGAAATGTGTTACTGTGGCTACCGAGATGATTTCCTGCTGTGACCGCGATTAATCCTTCTCTTGAAATTCCCTTTAACATGGGAGGCTATGACACTTCAGCGTGGCGGTGAAGGGAATATGGTGACTTTGCGGTTCCTCCGGTGCTCCTCCAGTTCTCCTGTGCTGAGATCAGCAGCCAAGGAGTTGCTGACTTGCGGAATAGGATTGACTTCTCCTGTACCTCTCGTGTACTTCCAAGACTCGGACCTGAACGCATAGTGTTTTGGTTCTGACACGATCTGACTCAGCCATGGATGTGTGAGTCCCACATGTGCGTTGATGACTCAATCGGGCAGTGGCGGAAAGCAGTGTTGGTCAAGCGAGCTGGAGGGTGATTGAGGAGAGGGAGTGGCAATAGCGGGAACAAATGTTTACGAAGGTTTTTATCACACACTCATTACCGTGCACAAAACAAAAAACCCAAAATAGGCTGATGGGTCCAGTAGTTTGCGAGATAAGCCACACACATGCTCACACGCACACACACATAATCCCTTCCAGGCTGCCTCCTGACGGAGGTAATGAATTGCATGACGTCTCTTAAGATTAGCCAAGACACTGGTTTTGCTTTGTTGTGCGGGACAGCTTTTATGGGCAAGGACGTCACACTTGGGCCACATGGCCCAGGAGGTAGAATGGGTCGTCTATTAATCGGAAGGTTCCTGGTTCGATCCTGGCCCCTCCTCAGAGTGTGTCGAAGTGTGCTTGAGCAAGACACTGAACCCCCTAACTGCTCCTGGTGAGCAGGTTGGCGCCTTGCATGGCAGCCTCCACCATCAGTGTATGGATGTGTGTGTGTGAGTGTGAATGGGTGGATGTGAGGCATGGAAGCGTTTTGAGTGGTGGGTAGACTAGAAAAGCACTATGTAAAGGCAGTCCATTTACTCAACACTGCTGAACACGTTGAACATCTAGCCTGATATGCCTGCAGTGCTACAGACACTGAGTGTGAGGTTGGCCTGTGATGTCATAGGTCCAGAACGTTGGTCTGAGATATGATAGGAAGTCACATTGGGTTCCAGATAATGTGTTCTTAGAAAGAGGTGCCCACATGATTAGAGATGGTTGTTGTGTACCAGGACATCGTGTATACTGCTGCACAGCGTGTCAAGTGACAAAACTAGAAGAGTGCCCTCAGTGGAGAGCGGCTCCCTGCCAGGCGTCTCTCCCTTCCTCCTGTGTTCGGACTGAGCCGAAAAACAGCTGAGGAGTCGGCGCTCAATTGTAGTAGAAAACAGGTTTTTCCAAGGTTTTGAATCACCACAACCGCAAGAGGTCCTTATCATACAGTCATAACTGCGCACAAATATTGTTAGGCTGGCAGGCCCAGTAGTATGCGAGATTAGCAGCGCACAGATACACACACACGGGGAGGAAAAACAGTGTTGTTGTTTTTTTTCCCCCTCTCTTTTTCTCCCCAATTGTACTTGGCCAGTTACCCCACTCTTCTGAGCCGTCCCGGTCGCTGGTCCTCTGCCAATCCGGGGAGGGCTGCAGACTACCACATGCCTCCTCCGATACATGTGGAGTCACCGGCCGCTTCTTTTCACCTGACAGTGAAGAGTTTCGCCAGGGGGACGTAGCGCATGGGGGGGATCACACTATTCCCCCCAATCCCCCCCCGAACAGGCGCCCCGGCCGACGAGAGGACGCGCTAGTGCAGCAACCAGGACACATAACCACATCCGGCTTCCCACCCGCAGACACGGCCAATTGTGTCCATAGGGATGCCCGACCAAGCTGGAGGTAACGCAGGGATTCGAACCGGTGATCTCCATGTTGGTAGGCAGCGGAATAGACCGCCATGCTACCCAGACGCCCCACCGGTGTTTCTCCTACCATTATAACACTTTTGCACAACGCCCAAGTCGGTTGAACGGGAAATATCCATATGTCCATCCTGTCTGGCAGCACCCACCCCCTGCACCTGCTAGAGGTTCAGACCTTGCCTTCTGGTTCCCACGTCAAATTACCCAGTAGTCAAAACCAGTCGATACAAACACTCCTTCATTGCCTCCGCCATTTCACTGCTAAATTCCACCGGTAAGAGGTAATACCAGCCCGACCTTGATAAACACTGTTAACACTCGTACTGTTGCATTGCGTTTTGTTGGCTTTGTTCTCCTCACTACATGCTGTATCTATTTGTACTAATTTGCCTTATGTGTTCTGTGGGGTGTTTGTGTGTTTAAATGTTGCCGCTGCTACACAACAATTGCCCCTCTGAGGACAAATAAAACCTACTTGACTTGAAATATGGGGGAAAAAAGTTTTTAATATGCAGCACTCAAGTTCCCTTGAACGAATGCGACCAAGTCTAATATGAACGTGCACTTACCAAATGGAAAAAGTTCGCCATGCGACCATTTTGGTGTCACCCTACCCCCGTCTTTATTTTCATGATATAATAAATCAGGCCAAACCGTTTACGCTCGCATGTGTGCGATTCATATCTGCGGTCGACTCAAATCGTGCAGCGACAAGAATGCACAGCACTTCCTGTTTTGACTGCAACCTAGAGGAAGTTGTTCCTTTATAACGTTCGCATTTTTTTTGGGATTATCAAAGTTATTTTAATAACTTTTGATCCTGTCAACTGTAGGTGTGAGTCGAGCGTGCGCACACATGCGCACCGTTGACTTGGACTGGGCAGCAAGAGAGAGCAGCGCTGGCTGGGTGAGTTAGAGAGGGAGCGGCGGTAGCAAAAACCAACGTTTTTTGTTTTTTTTGAAGGCTTTTAATCACTGCAACCACAAGAGGTTCTGAATCATAGTCACAACTATGCACAAAAAAACGTTTAGCGGATAGGTCCAGTAGTTTGCCAGAATAACTGCGGACAGATACACACTCACACGTGCACGAACACATGTACGGCCAAACGTGTAATGCTGGAGGGGATAATGAATTCATGTAAGTGATGAAATAGAGTATTTCAGGGCGGTCAAGAGTAATCGGGTATGTCAGTTAATTAACTCGAAGCTTCGCTTCACTTCTTCATGCATGTCTAAACAGGGCCGGTAGAAGGATTGCATAACGCAGCAATGCATTCAGATAGTCTCTACTGTTGCATATTGATTATTTGAGTCAAGAAAATGTAGGAAAGCAAAGAGGAACAAAGAAGATGCTGGGGTCGGGAAAAAAAATGACAGAACATGTCCGAAGTTGGGCGGCACGGTGGCCCGGTGGTTAGCATTGTTGCCTCACAGCAAGAAGGTCCTGGGTTCGAACCCCAGGCCGTCCCAGGTCCTTTCTGTGTGGAGTTTGCATATTCTCCCCGTGTCTGTGGTGGGTTTCCTCCGGGTGCTCCGGTTTCCTGGGCTACTGAGTGTAAACTGAATTGAATTCTGCAGCAAACCTTGTCACCTTGTTGCACTTCGATAAAACATTGAAGAGTACTTTTTTCTCATCCGGGTTGGTGTGGCGGTCTATTCTGTTGCCTACCAACACGGGGGTCGCTGATTCGAATCCCCGTGTTACCTCCGGCTTGGTCGGGCATCCCTACAGACACAATTGGCCAATGTCTGCGGATGGGGAGCCGGATGTGGGTACGTGTCCTGGTCGCTGCACTAGCGCCTGCTCTGGTCGGTCGGGGCGCCTGTACGGGGGGTGGGTGGTGGAAACTGGGGGGAATAGCGTGATCCTCCCACGCGCTGCGCCCCCTTGGTGAAACTCCTCACTGTCAGGTGAAAAGAAGCGGCTGGTGACTCCACATGTATCGGAGGAGGCATGTGGTAGTCTGCAGCCCCTCCCTGGATCGGCAGAGGGGGTGGAGCAGCGACTGGGACAGCTCGAAAGAGTGGGGTAATTGATCGGATGCAATTAGGGAGAAAAAGGGGGAAAATTAAAAAAAAGTACTTTTTCTAATCCAGTTACCTCAGTTAATTGTCAGAATAATCAATAGATTATGACCAAACTAGTCGTCAGTGACAGCCCTAGAGCATTTTCCGCCGAGGGGGTGGTCTTAGTATCAGCAGCCACGTGGTCTCTCCCCTATAGGAACTCGGCTCTCTGCCTTGAAAGGGTTCGAAGGTTCCTGCTAAACCTTCAGCACAGCGAGGAGCACCACCTGCTAATTTGGCTCCATGATCACATGTGCTTGCCTTTACTGACAGTTGATGTATGACGTCTTAAAGAGTGGAGGATCGTTTAAGGGGCCGAGTGGCCAGTAACGCTGACACATTAGTCTCATAACCTTGCTGGCGGCTCGGAAAGGTTCCTGGAAGCAGGGCTGGTAATTGTGATGAAGTTGTTTTGGGAGGGAAGAAATTGACTAGTTGCGAGCCTTGGTCAGTCTTCACGAGGGGACTCTCCTTCTGTGCAGGATGCCGACGTGCCTCCGTCATGTCAAATCGATCTGCAGCACAGCCACTGACTCCGCTCCTTCTGTTGGAGGCAGCCCAACAAAGTAAACACATATTCAATTTGACTTTACATCTGACACGTCTTATCAGGGCCGACCGACTTGAACCTTCCCCTCATAGCGATAACACATCCTCCATCTCATCTTAGCAAGTCCCTGCCCCCCTTCCTCCCCTATGTATTTGACCAATTACCCCACTCTTCCGAGCCATCCCGGTCGCTGCTCCACCCCGTCTGCCGATCCGGGGAGGGCTGAAGACTACCACATGCCTCCTCCGATACATGGGGAGTCGCCAGCTGCATCTTCTCACATGACAGTGAGGAGTTTCGCCAGGGAGGACATAGCACGTGGGAGGATCACGCTATTCCCCTCAGTTCCCCTTCCCACCCCGAACAGGCGCCCCGACCAACCAGAGGAGGCGCTAGTGCAGCTACCAGGACACATACCCACATCCGGCTTCTCACCCGCGGACACGGCCAATTGTGTCTGTAGGGACGCCCGACCAAGCAGGAGGGGATTCGAACCGGCGATCTGCCACCCAGACGCCCCAGCAAGTTCCCTTCTGCTTTAATAATGTTTGTGTCAAAAAACACATTCGTGTGTCTCTTTTGGGACTTGGCCTGCCGAACGCACAAGACCTCCATGTCAGCTGTGCTGCAGAAGCTCTCCGAGTTTCTGCTTCGACGGAGGAGGAAGAAACGTCCAGCTTGCTGTGACGATAGCCAGGCCTGTTTGTTCGTCACTTTTAGTAGGGAAAAAAAGAGCGACCTTTAATCCCTGACTTTAGGAATGTGTCTTGCACTTGAAACAGTTATGATCTTTTTAATCATGCCAAAAAAAAAAAAAAATTTGTAAACATTACTTACATACCCAACTGGAAGTTTGCCATCCATCGCGGGGTCAACTGAAGTGTCCGCCCCTGTGCCTGAACCATTTCCAGCTGAACTTCAGAGCCTTGCTTTTCCACATGTATGCCCACTTTTCATCTGGCCACCCTCACCACCCATCTGTCTTCATCCCGCTGTTGTTCTAAAGGCATCACGGATGGGGTTGGTTTTGGTAGTTGCTGAATTTAAAGGTTTATTTTATTACTTATTTAACAAAGTCTTTCGATTATCAAACCTTTGTTGTAATTAAAATTATGTTCAATATCTACAAGATGCAGAGGATGAACTCATCGTTTCTGCCCAGGTCTCCGGTTACTCAGGTTTCTTTGAAGTAATGATAATAATCATCATCATCATTACATTTTATATAGCGCTTCTTTAGAAACCCAAAGTGCTTCACATTGAAGTCCATCCATCCATCCATCCATCCATCCATCCATCCATTATCTGAACCGCTTATCCTGCTCTCTCAGGGTCGTGGGGATGCTGGAGCCGATCCCAGCAGTCATTGGGCGGCAGGCGGGGAGACACCCTCACAGGGCCCACACACACACAGACACACACACACACACACCTAGGGACAACCTACATGTCTTTGGACTGTGGGAGGAAACCGGAGCCCCCGGAGGAAACCCACGCAGACACAGGGAGAACATGCAAACTCCACACAGAGGACGACCCAGGATGACCCACCAATGTTGGACTACCCTGGGGCTCGAACCCAAGATCTTCTTGCTGTGAGGCGACCGCGCTAACCACTGCGCCACTGTGCCGCCTCATATTGAAGTCTTTGCTATCCATCATTATGTAAGAGCAAGGAAAAGGGGGAGCAATTATTCTGTCATTCTCTGACTGAGAAACAGAACAGGCATGCTCATGTCAAAGGGAAGAGGATAAGGGAGCCAATTAGTGAGTCTCATCACAGACGCGCTCGCTAAGAAGAAACCGAGCGCTCACGTTATTCTTTTGAAGAGGAGATGTATAGCCGGCAGCCCGCCGCTCTCCCACCACGGGTGTCTAAAAGTGAATGTGAGAGGGTGTGGATCAAGGAGAGAGGCATCGCGTCTCTGTTGAACAGATAATCTTTATATATTTTTGTTTTCTTGTTTGTGGTCTGTAATTGGTGTACAGTGGGTTTCGGATGGTCTCTTAAACCTCTCGACACTCCCTTCTTCTCTCATCGCCGTAGTATCGCCCCGTAAATGAGCATCCTGCAATTGTTCGTGTTGCCTTTCAGGCTAATCTCTTTTTAATGACGCTGGCAACGAGGGCCACCGTTGGTTTCATTGTGGAGTAATCTGTTGATTATTTTGTCTGTTAAAAGTAAAAAATCCTGATGAATGCCTATGTTAAGTTTCCAGGGTCCAAAGTCACGTCTTAAAACTGTTTACTTAGTCTGGCCAATATCCACAAAAACCTCAAGTATTGGTTTCATAGTGATATAAATCAGAGGAAGCCAAGCAACTCTCAGCATTTATGAAACTGCAACCAACAAATGTTTGGTATTCTTACTTGATGAATGACTGAAACGATTAATTTGGCTACCAAAATTGTAAATGATTAATTTTCTGTCTTGATCCATGCTCAATATCCCAGGTAAGGAAATCACAGGAAGTTGAGTCAGTTCATCTTGACACGTTTATTGACAGATACGTTTCATCACTCATGTAAGTGACCTCTTCAGTCTCACCTGACTGCAGGTATCCCCGCCCTTATAAACGATACAGTGGCATAACGACCGAAAACAATGGTCAGTCTCATATGCAAATATGGGTGTGACCATTAACTAGAGTTTCAATGGCCATGTGCACTATTCACAGAGGATGGAGGAATAGATGCAATCACAGCATTGTAAGATGGCAACAGATATACTCTTTACCTAAGATACGTAAACAGGATGTGCCATTACGGCCTATTGTTTGTATGATTAACTCAGTGGCCTTTAACATCTCTTAAGTTTCTGGCATCTATTCTTGGTAGGCAGTAATGAACATCACATATAGACCACTATGGATTTTGTGGACAAGGTGAGGGACATCATTATGGAGGGGGATGAAACAATGGTCTCTTATGATGTGAAGTCTCTCTTCACGTGCGTTCCTGTTGATGAAGCAGTGGAGGTAGTCCATATGAAATTACAGGACGACCCCACCCTTAGCAATACGACCACCCTTAACACTGACCAAGTGTGTCTGCTCCTGAAGCTGTCTTCAGTCCACGTACTTCACATACAGGGGGCAGTACTAAAGACAGAAGAAGTATGGGTGTGCTATGCGTTCTTCAGTCTCACCTGTAGTGGCCAACTTGTATATGGAGGAAGTTGTTGGGGACATTTGATTGTTTATATTTACCGTGAACCAACACATACTTACTTAAGGAACTTAAGGTTTGACTCTCGTCATCCACTGGATCACAAACTAGGAGTCATCAGGATGCCGTACCACTGAGGTGACATTGCCCCAACTGACACAGCGGCCGGGGAAGGGGAGAAATCCCACATTAACACTGTTGAACACTGTTAAGTGCTGGGAGGATTGCCGCGACTTGTACATTGGGGAAACCGAACAGAGGCTGGCTGGCCAAGAGGATGGCATGACACAAGAGAGCTAACGCACCAGGCCAGGACTCCACAGTCTACACTCATCTACAGACCAGTGGCCACTCTTTCAAGGATGAGGATGTGCACATCCTTGATAGGGAGGAACGCTGGTTTGAATGGGGAGTGAAAGGGGCCATCTGAAGAGGGAACGACCATCCCTGAACCGGGGGGGGGGGGGGCTAAGAGTACATTTGTTTGTCGCCATCTTACAATGCTGTGATTGTAACTATTCCCCAATCCTCTGTGAATAGTACACATGGCCATTCTAACTCTAGTTTATGGCCACGACAATTTGCATATGAACTGGTCAGTGGTTTCAGTCATTATGCAGCTGTATTGTTTATTAGGGTGGGGACACCTGCAGTCAGCTGAGTTGAAGAAGTCACACAGATGAGTGACGAAACGTTCCTCCCAATAAATATTGTGTCCAGATTAACTGATTCAAAACTTTCTGTGATTAATTTCTGCCGATCGACTAACCGTTCCAGCACTACCAGTAATAGACAGAAGTCGACCCCATTAGAGAGTTAGTTACCTTTAACCTTTCACCACTTCCTTTCGTGACCAGCAAATCATCAGGACATCGACAGGTGGACTTGGTCTACCAGATCACCTCTTATCCAGTGCATTCTCTCTGTTGCCATCAGTGCACCGCTGTGTTTTACCTGCCTGTAAAAGTAATCAGTATTTTAAGTCATTTATCCCCTTTGCAGTCTGAATACTCAATGCGATCATTTTTCTCCCCATTACATCGGCCTGTTGTAAGGTCAAACAGCTTTTTAAATGTGTTGTTTGTCTGATCGATGTGGACGGTATGTTGTTAGGCATTTGCATTTTCCTTTGAATCGAACTATTTTGTTGATGTTCTGTTATACTAAATAAATTTGTATTGTACTGCGTACGTGTGCTCCCCCCCCCCCCCCAGTTTTCCTGTTGACCTGGCCTGGGTGGGTCGGACCAATCACAACCGTTTATCTAATACGGGGCGGGTCTGGTACGATGACGTTCCGGGAACTCTGCCTCTGATTGGCTATTACTAGTGTTAACCAATCAGAGGCAGAGTAGGGGCGGTCCTCCTGGAATGCGGATGGGGAAAACAATACCGCTGATGTGGAATGGTCTGTTGAATCTTCTGTCATGAGAGTATTAAATGAACTGCCCAATATATTTTCTCTAAAAGAATAACAAACAGCTGCACTTGAAGCTTTTGTTTGCCTTACTTCAGACCGGATTTGATAAAGTTTAAGCAATATGTCACACCTTTTGTTGCTGTGATTGGTTGTAGGTCTGTCCCAACTGTCTCCAGAGGTATTTTGCTCCGTGCCCGTTGACCTCGCCCCTTGACAATCGAAAGTGAACCGAGACGAGCTAGACTATTTAGCGTTTGCAAATTCGTCTGGTTCTCGGGCTAACTTGGGAAGGCTCCTTTTAAAGGATTCAGACTGGGTCCGTTTGAGTCTTCCAGGAAGTGCATTACTATAAGCTAGCCACAGTAAGCTAGGTTTTGCTGTGGGTGTACACACTAATGCAGAAATTGAATGTTCAATCACTTTAACTTGCAGTTGTTATGATCAAGGTTATTGTGTGTTTTGTTTTTTTTACACAATGTTTGTTGTACTGAAGCACCCTATGCACAATTGATTAGAATGGCGTTCATGTCGCAACCTTCAAGCCACTGTACTGACAGCATTCGTTACTGAAATTAATTTTCATACAAGCTGCAGGCTTTTCAGGTCCCTCGCTTTGGATTTTTCCCCTCTCCTGTGATGGGCAACGCTGCCGCGGCTCAGTAGTTTCCTGTATTGTGTTGTACCGTTGCTGAGGAGTTTGCGTTGAATAGCAAAGAGCACCGAGGTGCCGGTTGGAAGCGTTCTCGTGGCAGCCTAGTGGTAGGTCTGTTTGTTAGTCACTGGCCCAGCAGAGGTTTGGTTGGGTTTGCCTAAAAGTTGTTTTAAGGTGCTGTGTGGTGTGCTTGCATGTGCCGAAAACCTGGTAGTAATGCAAAGCTTTGAAACCACACAGCTGTGGTTAGTGTAAGTGCTGTAATTTCCTGTTTTCTGATGACACTTATCTACTCCCAACCCCAGCTGATTGCAGTTTCAATTCCAGGGAGGGGTGTGTGTGTGTGTGTGTGTGGGTGTGTGTGTGTGTTATCCTTCAATTGACTTACTGTGCAAACCATGGCCTCCGTTTGATATTTGCATACTGTTTTCTGCATACACATCAGTCTGCATTTGTTCCTCTTATCTGTTGTCTTAGTCAAAACCAGTGTGTCAGCCCCTGCCCTCTCACGCCTTTGACAGTCTCTACCATTTATTCCCCAGGAAACTCTCTGCCACCTCGCCTTCCCGCATACTGGGGAGACCCTCAGGAGGCAGCCGAGGCCTAATTCTGCCTGTTCGCGGAAGTGGCCCCGCACTAATTAATTCTATAATGAGTTTCTTTGATGGTGACTTGCATAAGATGCCGGTGGGATGCACCCCGGAGCTGGTTAGTCCTCGCTTAGCCGTTGCAGAGGAGATCTGCAGCAGCCTGTTGAAGGGGCGCCAGGCGAGTCGATCTGCAAACTCCCCTGCTGCTGCTCCAGCTGCTCTCCTTCCGCAGCCCCTTCCTCAATCAAAGCCCTCCATCTAGCTGGGATATTTTTAGCCGGCCGAGCACACCCTAGAAAGCCAATAACCTCCTTTCCAATTGTGTGTCAACACTCGCGGGTTGGAGCTTTTAGCACTCAGCCGCCGGCGTTGGTGAAAGCAAGGCTCTGACAGGAAAGCCCTCTTGGGAATTCAAATTTAGTGGTTGGAATTAGTGGTCTGATCAGCGTCTATTTATATTCATCCTTGTGAACCAGGATTGCTTGTATTTAAAAAGGAAATAAAATCCTTCTCTTAAGAGGTAATGGCTGTGACTGGGGAAATATATCCCATATCATTCCTGAGGTGGGGACCTGTTTGTAAGCTGTGGTTGTTTAGCGGCATTAAAGGGCTGCCAATTTGTAAAAGCTACCAATCAACTAATTAGCTGTTTTGAATATCCGTTTTTATGCATGCTCGAGAATCCAGGTAAGAATCACAAAGTTGAGTCTGTTCATCCGGACACAACGTTTATTGACAGATACGTTTCATCTCTCATCTAAGTGACCTCTTCAGTCTCAACTGACTGCAGGTGTCCCCACCCTTATAAATGATATAGTGGCATAACGACTGAAAACAATCATCAGTTTCATATGCAGATTGCCGTGACCATTAACTAGAGTTACAATGGCCATGTGTACTATTCACAGAGGGTTGGGGAATAGTTTGCTATCACAGCATTGTAAGATGACGACAGATGTACTCTTAGCCCCCCCCCCCCGCCTCCTCGGTTTAGGGATGGTCGTCACCTCTTCACATAGATGGCCTCTTTGACTCCCCCGTTCAAACCAGTGTTCCTCCCTATCAAGGATGTGCACATCCTCATCCTTGAAAGAGTGGCCGCTGGCCTGTAGATGGGTGTAGACTGTGGAGTCCTGACCTGACATGTTAGCTCTCCTGTGTTGTGTCATCCTCTTGGCCAGCATCTGTTTGGTTTCCTCATGTACAAGTCACGGCAACCCTCCTGGCAATTAACAGTGTACACTATATTGCTCTGCTTGTACCGGGGGACCCGAGCCTTTGGGTGGACCAACTTCTGGGGCGCGGTGTGCTTTGGGGTTTGAAAGCAGCCGGGGCGCCGTGTTTGGAAAAAACGCGTCTCAACTGGTCCGACACTCCCGCCACATCCGGAGTGGCTTACGCTTAGGCAGCTGTTGTCCTTCTCCTCTCTTCGGATTGGACGGGGGAAACAGTCGGACGAGGGGATATTCAGAACATCGGATCAATGTTTTGAATATCAAATGACTCAATAAGGGGAGCTATTTCTTTTTTCATCAGCAATGAATAGTGTGTGGTTTGTCTACATAAAGCGGATTTGAATTCACGAGTAGATATGTCTAAAATGCAACGTATTTACATATTTTTAAAGGCTAAAAACGCGGCTTTTAAAAACAGCTCGGGTTCAGAGATTATCTGGAGGTGCCTTCGGGTCATTTGCAAGATATGGTGCGAGTGGCGGGGGGTCGAGAGAAGATGGACCTTAAAGCTCAGTGGCAACACTGCAGTGGTTTTTGGTTGAATTAGAGCTAAGGCCACCCAGCTTTAATGTCCGTGCACTACCAGTGTAAAACACTTTTAATAGAAAAAAAAAAGAAGCATCCACCAATTTCCATATGTGAGTTCTGAGGAGACTTGACCACATGGGTGGAAAGCCACGTGCATGCGGCCATTTGTGTGTGTGTGCTCATGACAGCGTGAAAGCCACTTGCTACCTCAGTGTCCAGGTTGTAGCATAAAACCTGCTGTTTTACACCAGACCCGTGTGTGAGTCTGGTAACAGCGCCAGGTGTAACCTAGCAACCATCGCTTATTTTAAGACTCCTCGTGTCCACGCTCTTCGTCAATTATGGTGCTTGCGTGCTACTGCGGCTGGCCAGGTCTAGAGAGTCCCAGGGCCCTGTAATTTTCTGGGGTGACGCTGATGTTTATGTTTTAAAATGCAATTCCAACACAACTGCGAAACTCATGGAAATGGTTTTTTTTTTTTTTTTGGGCTTGAGGTGGAATTGCACAACAGATAAAATGTGATCAAATATATAACCGGAGCTGCAATTTTGGAGCAACGTAGCGGCACGTGGCTTGGACGCGACGTTATGTGACAGCGTGACGCGCAGAGCAGATGTCTCGAAGAAGGCGAAGGAAAGCGACATCTCCGAGCGAGTAGGAGGCGGAGGCCGCGCTGCATCGAAAGGGCTTAGAAACGCAACACTTGGACCAAAATTACGAGTTTCGTGAACGTGATAATCAATCAAAGATACATGTACTGGTCATACACACAGAGCAACATTGGAACGTCAAGGAGGAAACCCAGTTACCTAATCAGAGCTGTGAAACAATAAGACGGAAGTTGAGAAATAAGTGACACGTATTACCTTGAGCAGATTTTCCGGGGGTCATAGAGTTGGACGAGTGCTAGCGAGGTGGGGGTTGGTTGTGTGAAGGGGTGCAACTCCAAAAAAATGTGTGGCCTGGCTCGCTTTTATAGCGGAAAGTGCAAAAATAACCCAGGTGCGGGAGTTTTATTGCATTCTTCTCACCTCGCATTGACAGGGTGACTCAAACAAATCTGAAATTGTTCGCCTCGGAAGATAGGGGTTGTCTTTTTCCTGGATGGCTTTTTTTTTTAATCTCTGGATGTGATCATCATTCATTTTCCTTTTTCGCTATTTTTTTTCCCTCGGCGCTTGTGGACTGAAGCAAGCGAGGGTGGCCTGCAACGCAGTACAAAAACCCAGTTGTCGAGAAAGGCTACGAAAACAGAGGCTAGCGGGGAGGAGGACAGAGAGAAACACTGAGATATTCAGAGGCTGATGTGAGCAAACATACAGTGGAGGAGATGGGGGGGGGAGAGGGAAGAAATCGGGGCACGACCTTGAAAAGGAAGAGTTGATGGAGGGGGGTAGGCGGGTGGGGGGTGTTGGTTCATGTGGTTACCATGTGTTCCCAGCAGATCATCGCAGGGGTCTTTAACAGGGCGAGTGTTTGACGTAGTTTCCCCACAGAACTTGGTTTACATACTCGGCTCCGGTGCCAAGTTGCGCCAGGGAATGACTGGCTGCAAAAATACCTCTCTCAGGAGGGGCAGTACCCAGACATAAGGTCATGACCTCGGTGGATCTCTTTAGACCTGCAAGGGGGGGGGGGACCTGTCCATGACTGGTTAAGCATGTTGTTTAGGGCCGTCACAAATTTTGGTAGTTGAGTAATCCATCAATCATTCTTATGATTAATCAAGTTAATTGGGCAAGAAAAAAAATACTTTGAAGTGTTTATTTAAGAGCAACAATGTAATGTGAGATTCACTCTGGGTGACACTTTTACCCTCCAGTTCCCCTCTGCTGCCCACTGTAATTTAATATCCCCCCGCTTCTTTTTTTCTTCCGGGTCTGTGTTCTTATGGCATCCCTGTTCTATTAAACCTGTTAATGTAAGGTGACCTTGAGTGTACAGGAAGGTGCCATTCAAATCAGATGATAGACTTTGCGGGCAGGATGCTTGCCGTTGAGGCGCCGCGGTGTGGATGTGGTGCTGTTGCAGTAAGCGAGTTTAGCTCGGCCACGCTTGCAGACTGCCGAGTTTTCTTTAAAACGGTTATTTTCTGTCGTCTTTGGCTCCAGCGTCTTCTTCGTTCATCTTTGCTTTCCTTCACTTTCTTGACTCGGATGGTCACCTGCGTCTTCAGCGAGGAAAGGTAGTGATCAGGCCTTATGGGGTTGTTCTACATGCTCAGGCCGGGGTAGCTAGGGATGCATACAGAGATGAACTGAAGCTTTGAGGCAATCAATTGTAATCAAGGGGTTTTGTTAATAAGTTAATCGAGTAATTTGTTTTCCGACAAAAGGGCATCCACTGTTATGTTAAGAGGACCGTTGGCCTCCGTCCATTTTCCTTGGCCTAGAAAATGGCAGCACGGATACAGATGAACAGGCGAGGTATTTCCATGTGTGAAAAGTGACCTAAAAATAGTTAGTTTATTGGCTTATTGAAGAGAATATCAGTTCAGGGGCACTCGCATTGTGGCAGTGATAAGGTTTCTCTCTGCTCGGGGTGATGCGGACGTCTCCGGTGACCTTAACCGGCGGCGCAGGCCGGCATTGTATTTGCCGAATTCAAAGGTGAGTCATTTGCAATTGGCAAATGCGTTGGGATGTCGCAAGATGATCTCGCTTCGAGTTTTCAAGCTAGAAGGCTCGGCATTCGGGTCCCGCTTAAAAGCGGAGCAGATTTTCTAGCCTTAAAGGGATCGGGTATTAATGAGCTCATTATAGAAAATTGCACATCAAAATAAAATGTATGTTGTCTGCTTTACCTCGTCTAATCCCAATTTCGTGGGAGCCTAAACCATCCAGATTTGAGGAGGAACCAAGAAGACGGTGTTTCCCTTCATAATGACCTCGGTAATGATCTTTAATGTTCTCTAATGTCGGGCGTGTACGGTTTGGAGACGTGGAGGGAAAACAGCCTGGTGAAATTCAGTTTTCATTGCGTGGCAGTTGCTTAATGTCCTTTATTTGCTATGCCGAGAGGCTCGTCAAGTATGCATGGACACTTCTGAATCCCACATCTTGGATGGCCGGGATTTAAGGTAGATTTTCCTCTAAAAGCCCAAGCAGAGTCTCTGTAATTCCCCACGCTGTCGGAAAAGTAGGCCATCGACCGAGCGAGAGAGAAACGGGCAAAGGAATAAAGGAAGCGAGAGGGAGGAGGTATGGAGAACATGTGTGTGTGAGTGTGTGTGAGTCGGGGAGGGGTAGTTTTATTTTTACCTCTGTGAGAGCCCAGCCCCGCTCTCTAATTAACTGCAAATTAACTTTTGATTAGCTGTGGGAGATGCTGAGGTGTAGCGGCCACAGAAACATCTCATTCAGGAGTGGCTTTGGTCCTTTCTTCTTCTTCTTCTTCTTCTTCTTCTTCTTCTTCTTCTTCTTCTTCTTCTTCTTCTTCTTCTTCTTCTTCTTCTTCTTCTTCTTCTTCTTCTTCTTCTTCTTCTTCTCTGTTAGCCCAGTTTTTCTTCCGGAGCCAGCTGGGTGGGGTTGAGCGGTGCCTCTGGACCCCCACCCCTCCCTCTGGGTCACCCTGACATGGTCGCCGTCTGTTCCCAAGGACCACAGCCCATCTAGGCAGCACACCAGAGTAGACTCGGTCCTTTTCGAGTGCTCTAGAAAATTACGGATAATTTCACGTGGGACCGAGCTTGAGTTTTGAAAACACACACACAGCAGACTGCACCTTGTTGGGACTCTTCCCCCACGTTCCCACGTGATTTAGAGCAAGCTTCTCCCGGAGTCGCTGGCTACTTGAGGGCTTGTATATAAAACTGTCGGCCGTGTGGTTTTATTGCCTCATTAGCGTGTTCAACCCTGCACCAAACCCGCGTCTACTGTGTTTGTTTGAGGGTCCAGCGCAGGTGTAGAGGGACTATTGGCGTGGCTTCTGAGGTCGACGAGCATTTCGAGACAGGTACGGTTTTTTTGTTTGTTCTGCAGAGCGCGGCGTGCGACTTGAGGTGTGCGTTGTGTTTCTGTTTAACGAAAGCCATAAAGCCCTCGGAGCCGGAATAGATGCGGTTACGGTCGGTCTGTTGAGCCTGTCATGGGGCCGAATGGGCCTCATAAGCTCGGGTCCTGTTAAAGAAGATCACGAGCACGGGGTAGTGACACTGACGCTGGTACTACTGGTACTGACTTACTGACACACACTCACACGGACTCCAGCGACTCCCATTGTGTTTCGGTTTTCATTACTCACTGCTCACCGCCGACAAACACATGCTTGTAGAATGAATGATGGACGTGCCATCACACACACACACACACACACACACACACACACACACACACAGCGTGAAGGTTAACATCTAAACATCATAAACCGTGTAAACCACAGCACAAAATAACTCATTAGTCATTGTGTATGAGCACAACTATTTCAAATCATACACAGGACCTGGCTGTTAAATCACAGAAAGGTTTTAGCCCCTGTTTACTAAACATAGCCTGTCAGGTGGCGGGCCCCTTGTTTGAAACTCTCTTTCTCTCTCTTTTCTCCTCTCTCTCTCTCCATCCATGTGATTGATGACAAGGTTCAGTGCTCATGTCCTTATATAGGCCTACGCTCTGTCTGATCTGGCTGGGGCTAAGAGTGTGGCTAGGATCATGGCGCGCACACGCACACACACACACACACACACACACACACACACACACACACACACACACACACACACACACATACAGAGATGAAGCTCTGATTCTGCAGCTTATCTCTCTCACCCATATCAGGACTGCCCTGGTGTTTCGCACCTGTGCTGGAAATCACATTCATTCACAGGCTGCAGTGTTGCTCAACCACATTTACACGACTCATTTATTGGGTGACGTTTGCATTTTCTCATTTGTCAGAAGCTTTTATCCAGAGTGACTTACGAGGCTGCAATTAGCAGATGTAGCATTTGTGTGGCAACCCTACAGGCATCTTAGATTACCAAATATAGTAGGGCCAGGCGACGTCGACAAAGTCAAATATCGCGATATTTTTTGGGGCCAAATACCTGTATCGATACTCTGGGGGTGACTATTGGAGCTTTCACACGACATTTGCACAATCAGATTTTTGATCAATAATCATGGCTAATACCTGTGTGGTAACTAAGTGGGTAACCAGAACGGCTAGAACAGTCTGGTAAGTTCAGAAAATGCTCGTCGTCACTTCCTACATCTCTGCTGTAATGCAGCCTCTAAAACCCCCCCAAAAGACGCTTATACCAGGGTTCGAGTTATAATCTGAGTTTTGTGGGAGGTCTCTAAAATAATTAACGTTAGGGGTGGAGATAGAGAGAGAGAGAGAGAGAGAGAGAGAGAGAGAGAGAGAGAGAGAGAGAGAGAGAGAGAGAGAGAGAGAGAGAGAGAGAGAGAGAGAGAGAGATATGTGGTCCAACTTTTCAACACACAGCAAAAATTGTAGCAAGCAGATCGCAACAACCCAGAACTGCCCGAGATGTCTGCGACATTGCAGTAACAAAGTTTCATTAGCCTGAAATAATGCTGGCTGGCCTGTCCAGGGTGTCTCCCCACCTGCCGCCCAGTGGCTGCTGGGATAGACCCTGAGAGCAGGATCAGCGGCTTGGATAATGGACGGACGGATGGATGGATGATCCATGTAGTGGCTTCTTCCAAATCTGTTGAAACGTGTACGGCTCGCGTGCTCTCCACACAGGCATAGTTCGCGCATTACTCCACTGCGCCCCATGGTGGCTTGGTGGTGAGGTGCAGCCGTACTGTCATTCACGAGAGAATATGGTGCGTTTATTTCCATCCATCCATTCATTATCCGAGCCGCTTATCCGACTTAGGGTCGCGTGGATGCTGGAGCCTATCCCAGCAGTCATTGGGCGGCAGGCGGGGGGAAAAAAGATGTTTCTTTGAGCCTGTTTATCTCGTTGATGTAAATAACAATCATTACGTTGAAAAATGCGTTATTTGTGATTAAATAATGGTTGTGTGTAATATATTAGTGACCCCCCCACAGATGTATGATTTTACTGCTTTCACGGGAGCTCAGACGCCTCCTTATGGGAGCTCAGCTCCCACTGGCTTGCACATAACTCAAAACCAGCATATCGTGATATTACGGCTCACAGCAGCTCACAGCATGGCAAACATATTGCGAAGCCTTCTTCCCACTTACAACGGCTTACCAACAGGAAATACATGTTTCTTTCAGCGCAAACAAGTCAGTGAAATATGGGCATATTTTAGTAAAACTATCTGTTTAATTATTTTTTTAGTATGGGCATTCTGGCTAGCACATTTGTTTAACTATACACAATGAAACAATGAATTTGATCGTAAGCATCGTGCTATGTCAGACTTTGTTGCACTCTCAACGCTACAATGTAAACACGAGGCGCATGTTGCACTCTTAATTGCTACAATGTAAGCATGAGGCGCGAACTCTTCAAACCGGCGTTGTGATATATTTTTGTGATATATTTAGAAACCACCCCCGATATATTTAGTACGTTTATATTTGTAATATCTACGGCTCTGCTTCAAACGAGTCCCTAGCAACCGAAAAAGGCATCCGCTTTGACTCCAGGTCTCGTATACTGTCTATGTCGCAGACTGTGAAAGTATGATGATGTTATGGTGATACTACACAAAGTTAAGTCACTCATATAATGTGAATTGCGTGAGTCCGATTATTTCAGGTCACTTGCATCAATGGAGAAATCAGTAGAGACTGTAGCTTGCATCAATAGAGACTTTGTAGCTTGGGGCCCTGCATCAGTAGAGACTAGCTTGGGCCCTGCAGTGAGACACACGGTTGGAACAAAAGTCCCTTGTAAGGTATGATTGGGGATCCCTACTATACACGAACACAATACCCCTGACCTTTTGGGGCCCCCCGTGGTCTGGGGCCCCGGGACACTTGCCCGGCATGCCCGTTTCGTAATCCAGCCTTGGGGTTATTCATTATTATTATTATTATTATTATTATTATTTTTATCATTATTCAATAGTGGTAGTGAAGAGGCAGATGGGAAATGTGTATGTGTGCGTGTGTGTGTGTGTGTGTGTGTGAGAGAGAGAGAGAGAGAGAGAGAGAGAGAGAGAGAGAGAGAGAGAGAGAGAGAGAGAGAGAGAGAGAGAGAGAGAGAGAGAGGTATAAGACATGCACAAAGGTCGCCTGCTGGAATCGAACCGGCAACAGGTGAGACCATGTGGTCTTAGGGCAGTGTTTCTCAACCGGGGGTCCGCGGACCCCTAGTGGTCCGTGGTGTAATTGCAAGGGGTCCGTGAAAATAAAATATCTTTAAAAAAAGATCCTATGACATTTATAGAAATAGGATTATTTTACTCAAATGTGACTGAGACCTTTATCTACCTAAACTATAAAGGGTGACAGGACTTTTTTCTCTAATTACATCTGTTTCACAAGTGTCATTTATTGTATTTTAATAAGAGATCTCGCTCCCGTTTGCATTGTTAAAAGTTACTGCATAAAAATTCTGTTGTTACATATATCTGAAAGTTATTGAATACATATGTGTTGTTACATATATCTGAAAGTTACTGCATAAAAATTCTGTTGTTACATATATCTGAAAGTTACTGAATACATATTCTGTTTTGTTACATATATCTGAAAGTTACTGAATACATATTCTGTTTTGTTACATATATCTGAAAGTTACTGCATAAGAATTCTGATTTGTTAACTATATCTAAGTTACAACTGAAAGCTCTTATTTTTGCCCCAAAGAGTGAGTAAATGCTATAATGCAATTTAAAATGCAGTTTCTACTGTTTCTATCAAATTGCAACCCCCCTCCCCCAAGATCAGGTGGAGGGGTCCTCAGGGTAGATCAAAAATACGCAGGGGGTCCAGGACCCCAAAAAGGTTGAGAACCACTGTCTTAGGGCATGCGCTGTAACCATTCGGCTATGGAGGCCCTCCAGGGTGTATTTGTTATTATTTAAGTAATGTATTTCACGCGACAGCCATCAAACCTACCATGAACACACATGATTCCCGCCGTGGTCGACTCTGCTTGGGTCGGCTGATTGTTGTGATTTGTGGTACTCCAAACACGTGTCGCCACAGTGGAGTTGCAACCTGAGCTACGACAACACTCATAACGTGGATGATGGATCCATCTTCCGTCTCTTCGTTTCTTTTTAATTGACTTTTATCGGCTGTTATACACCCCGATACAAATATATCTCCATCAGCTCTTATGGGCTGAAAATATCAGGATGCCAGTTTATCAGTCGGGCTCTAATTTTCAGTGCGGCATTATAACTGTAAATGGATATGACCGTAACTAGAAGTGATGAGGCACGCGTCCTAGTCCTTTTTTCCATTTGCTGTGTTTTATTCTGGACGTGCATGTTTTTATTCAAGCCTACTGTAGCTCAGTCAGATCATATAGATCATGATGATTATTTAATTTCAGTTAAACACTCAACTGTTGTGTCAATAATAGGCCAGAAATTAAGTATGCAGACCATACCTTATACTGGTATTTCTTTAAACCTGGGGTAGGTTTTTTTTATGGCGTCATTGGCAAAACTTCCATAATAACCTTTCATTATACTGTAATTCAAGTGGTTTGAGAGAAAACTAGACTTCTACACCTCCTCTTTGATCTCTAGGATGATGATAATACTTTGTCAGATCAGGTCTGATTTTTTTTTTTGCATCGCAACATCACAGAAAAGACAACACTTAAGACGAGAAACAAAGATACATATGTAGTTGAGTCAATATGTTGTTCATGTTATCTTTATTTTATTTTATTTTTCTCTTGGTGAAGATTCTCAAAACCTGTTTGTAATATTTTCTGTGATAGTCTGTATATCACCAACCTTACGTTTAACGAATGAATATGTAGTATATGTAGGGGGACTTCAGTTAGTCAGTCAATCAATCAATCAGTCAATCAGATTTTATTTGTATGGCACTTTTCATACAAACAAATGTAACACAAAGTGTTTAACACAATAAAACAATGAAATCAATAAAATCTCCCCCCCACTCACAAAATAAATAAATAAAAGTACAGGCAAATTTTATAAAAGTACAAACAAGTTTGAAACTTGAGTTAGTAAAACAAATAAAAGTTCCATTAACACTGATTAATTAAAAGTAACAACAGAGCAGACTATATAAAAATAGCAAAATATATAAAACACACACACACACACTGAATTTAGCTGTAGGCTGTTTTTTTAAAAAGTAAAGTTTTTAATGTGTTTTTAAATGTGTCCAGTGTGGGGGCCTCTCTCAGGTCCTCAGGCAGGGCGTTCCATCTACTTGGGGCGTAAATAGAAAATGCAGCTTCCCCTGCTCTAGACCTAGCACGAGGGATGGGTAAACTTTTCAGATATCTAGTATCCGATTTGCAGATCCCATAGGCACACCGTTTCAGCATTTTGTTGTGTGTTTGAAAGCTTGACGGACCGTTGCTAAGGTAGGATTGGACAAGCACCGTTCTGGGGCGGTACTTTGCGAAAGGTCAGTTCGCGTCCGCCGTGCTCCGCGGTTGTGGCTAGATGGGGTACAGCCACGGACGGAAGTGACGCAAACTCTCGCCGGGCATATTTCGTTGCTATGGCACTAGCTGGTCTCTATGGATAAATAGCTACAGTGTCACAGATACTTGCTAACGTTAGCTACCGTTTTATATAGACTTGGCTGGCTTGCTAGCATTGGGAAGCAGTATCTATGCACAAGCAACAGTGATATTTCATTTAAAATACACAATTACCAGTTTTTATTATGTGAAATTGTAGTTATTTTAAGTGAAGCTAATTCATCCGACTCATCATTCATCTGGCTTTAAAAACCAAAGTCCAAACTCGCGGTAGCTCAGGAGGTTAGCTAGGCTAGCTATCGCCATAGCAATGAAATACGCCCGTCGAGATTTTGCGTCACTTCCGTCCGTGGCTGTGTCCCATCTAGTAACAACCTTGTGATTGTGACCCTAACCCTTAAAATCAACAAGATCAACTCGAAATGGCTGTTTCACATAAACAATATTAGCGTAACTAAGAGATTCGCTGAACTTTTTTTTTTTTTTTTTTACATGGCCCTGTGATGGCCTGGCGGCCTGTCCAGGTTGTCTCCCCGCCTGCCGCCCAATGACTGCTGGAATATTCTCCAGCATCTCCGCGACCCTGAGAGCAGGATAAGCGGTTCAGATAATGGATTGATGGATGGATGGATGGATAGATTATCAACTACGATATAAGTTTCACAAGTCTCGCTTTGACATTTCCTGATTGTACAGGAGTGTAAGAGTCTGAAGAGCGATGCGGAGGTCATTTGGTGGGAGGGGCTTAGCGGAGTCATATGAGGCAACAGAGAGAGAGGCGGAAGGATTTGCATTGGAATGTTCAATGTTACCTAGTGCAGCTTTAAGGGGGGGAAATCAATGGGATTGATATGAAGCAGTTGAGCCCCAGAAACATTCATTATTTTCTTGTCAATATGACTGAATGTGCTTTGAAGAAATCTTTTGAATGGACATTGCCAGTTCATAGAGAGGTATCAAGTTGTTTCTCGTCCAAATCAATATAATAATATAGAGGTTTGCATCGCAAATGAGTGACACCGGTTAAAACCTGATGGATCCTTGCATCGAAATAAAGCAGCTGTCTATCAAATTATGGGCATTTTTGTTTATGCCTTTCTGAAAGTCAGCCTTCCTTTGTAAGTGTATGACGTTGACACTGAAAGTGCTGAACTCACCTTCACTATTTGTTTAAATCATCGTCCAGTCTTAACATAAACCAAAGGTGCATATAGAAGCAAAACTAATCCTGCACGTGATCGCCTAATTTACTCTTATGTGTTCTTAGATTGAGAAAGCCTGAACAATTTTATGTATTGATTTGATTTAGTTATTTATTTTTACAGGGGTTGTTATGGTGATGTGATGTTCTCTGTACTTGGAGCTTCTGATGTCATCCGAGGATACTTCACCAGCTTTTATTATTGTAGTGGGCTTTGATACAAAGGCTGGTGCACCCTGGAGTTCTCTCTTCTCGAGTGCTCTTAATATAGCCAAGTCCGGTTAGAAGAAACTCCCCAGCACACACACACACACACACACACACACACACACACACACACACACACACACACACACACACACACACACACACACACACACACACACACACACACACACACACACACACACACGCAGAGGCAGTTCATCAGACCTAGTTATCGACATGGGGAGAACTCTCCTTAAATGGTAGACTGGCCAGAGCCCTGTTGCTTCTCTCCACCGCACAAATGAAATGAAATCCAGGCCTGGTAATGGCCCGTCATAGCAGAGCAAGGAAAAAGTGAGTCAAACAGAGAGAGAGAGAGAGAGAGAGAGAGAGAGAGAGAGAGGGAACAGTGAGAGATAGAGAGAGAATGGAAAGAGAAAGAGAAAAGAGTGATAGAGGTAAGGACCGAAACTGAGAGTGACATATAGAGATAGTAGAGAGAGTGTGAGAGAGTGACATATAGAGATAGTAGAGAGAGTGTGAGAGAGTGACATATAGAGATAGTATAGAGAGAGTGTGAGAGTGACATATAGAGATAGTAGAGAGTGTGAGAGAGTGACATATAGAGATAGTAGAGAGAGTGTGAGAGAGTGACATATAGAGATAGTATAGAGAGAGTGTGAGAGTGACATATAGGGATAGTATAGAGAGAGTGTGAGAGAGTGACATATAGAGATAGTATAGAGAGAGTGTGAGAGTGACATATAGAGATAGACAGTATAGAGAAAGTGTGAGAGAGTGACATATAGAGTTAGTATAGATAGAGTGAGACAGTGACATATAGAGATAGTATAGAGAGAGTGTGAGAGAGTGACATATAGAGATAGTATAGAGAGAGTGAGACAGTGACATATAGAGATAGTATAGAGAGAGTGTGAGAGAGTGACATATAGAGATACTATAGAGAGAGTGTGAAAGAGTGACATATAGAGATAGACAGTATAGAGAGAGACATGACAGAAATGGCGGAGTTAGCAGAAGGCAGCAAATCAACATGCGGAAAAGGGATTTCCAGCTCAGAGTTTTAGAATTATACAAAAGGGAAACTTGAGTACATGGCTTCATACATATACATTTATATCTCTGTGTATTTGGATTTGTTTGAGAAAACGGGTTCGTAAAAATGCCAAGCAGCAACAGCTTGAATGTGCAGGTATCTGACCATAGGCTGCAAGGTGCTTGCATCAACAGATGGGTGGGATTTGTCACACAGCTCGATTGTGCCGGAGTCCCAGAAATACCATAAAACTCTGCATACCAATTGATAGTCAGTTTCTGAGAGTGACTTTCCTGTTGTTGACAGCTTGACTCTTTGAACCATCTTCAAGCAATGCACCCCATCCTCCTGGCACTCAGAAGTGGTTAAAACACCAAGCGCTATTAATTATTTTGCTCACAGCATCTTTCTCCGGTGTGCTTGCACTCTAGTGGATCAGAGGTGTGAAATTGAAGGAAAATACTGTTATTGAATGACCATTGTAGTAACCGATTTTGTCTTCTCTCTTTCCAGCCTGAAAACCTCCAGAAGACATGGCTGAGGGAGTTTTACCAGGTATGTCGGTCATTATTTCAAAATCATTTTCTCATCGGAAGCCAGTTTGAATATGTTTAACTCACACAAATGAACTTATTTTGAATTTGTTTGAAAAAAAAACAATTTTGATATGAAACGTGAAATGATGTGAAACAGAAAAGCATGTCAGTTTGAATCTTGATCCACTTTTCTAATTGCCGCAATTAATGTGTTGAAAGCCTGAGAATGAGAGGCATTTCAAACAATTTGTCATCCGCAGGGAGATAATCACACAATCTGTCATTTCCATGGTAACAAAAGATGAAGGTTATGCAGAAATGAAGCTAGACAGTGAAATGTATCACAGCTCATAACACAATTATACAACAGCTGGTATCAGAAGTGGCTAATAGTTTTCATTCATATTCACTCCTGTGCAACAACTGCAGCCCTGATGCAGCATGTCTGACCCACAAGGCCTGTTATATGTGTATGTGTAGCGTTCACGAGCATTGAGACCGTTACCACACAGCCTTGAGGTTAATTCACGTCATGCTTTTTTTTCCCCTCAAGCGAGATCGTTTTAGTCAAGGGAGAAGAATGTGTTTCTTCCTGCCACACCTTTTTCTTTTCTGCAAAAAGAAAATTAAGTCGCTATCATCCTCAGTGCATAAATCCTGGCCTAATGAAGCCAATGAGGTCATTTTCCATCTTTACATCTAAATGGTATATTTTTAGAGTAGGCACTCACTCAGCGTTGGGTGGTTTGGCTGTAACCCTTATGTGAGGTATACTTGGGCAGAATTTCTACCTGAAGTGAGACTCCATAGTGTGTATGCTTCCATGTACCGAGACCTTTAACAGATACTAGATGTGCACAAAAGCATGCTGAATTTGAGACCTGCTTTAGATTTGAGTATACACTAAATGCCAGGATGAGGAATTCATTTCCTACTGGGGCGGTTTCTACTCGATACGTAGTCTTAAGACCCTTTGAATGAAAGCATACAACTTGTTCGGCAGATCGAGACTGAGCTGTTTCATGGGATATTACGTTTGGTCTCATCTGCCAGAGTGGAGTGTTTTGAGAAGGCAAAAACTTGAGCTCTGTCATGCTTCCTATCTCACCTTTTCATCGCCCCAGAAGCCCTCGACAAACCACAACTCTTTCCACTGCAGGGGAAGTGAGGCTGCAGTGACATGTGCATCTGCTGCGGAGAGTAAGCGACACACAGATATAGAGACAAAGAGCGAGACAGACACAAAGACACAGACAGATGCACAAAAATGGGAAGCAGACAGACAGAGGGACAGACAGACAGGTGAAACGGGGTAACACAGAGAGGATGAGACAGGGGAGGGTGAGACCGAGAGAGGGAAAAACAAGATTTTGGCCCTCCCAACGTATCTGTACGAAAAAAGAGAATTTCATTAGCATTACTCACATCATTGTCTTGGCTAAATTGCCTGATATTGATTGCTGTGGTAGGGATAGCTGCAGGGCAGTGCCAACCAAGGGGCATTAGAGCCGTGAATGTCAGGGCCTGATGATGAAGCACAGTGTTATGGCTTTACAGTGAGTGGCTGGAAGTGTGCAGACAAACAGGTGGTACTGGTGACCATGTCCAGAGCGGCCGTGTTAATGCACATGCTCCTATACAACCTCATCAGCCCGCTACAGGAATGCACTGTCGTTTCACTGACAGCAGCTTCCCAGTCTCAGGTCTGCTGTTCAGGAGCGCACACGGATGGCTGTGAATGTGACGCTCGGGTTCTGTGAGGTATTCCCGCATAGCAGGTGATCAGTTTATTGCGAAATCGTAATGCTAAACCGAGATGATTTTGAGACCGCCGCATTGCCCCTGACTCGCAGTGATGAAGCACAGTGAACACGATGCTGTGAAGACTTCTGCTGCGACGATTTCTACATCTCAGAATGCCTAAATTTAATTTTCTTAAATGTTTACTCGGTTAAGATGACTCATGTTAAGCATTTGCTAACACGTTGCTAATGTGTTTTGTTTCTCGGGATTGTTGCAGTTTTTGCATCCCCCCCCCTTTTTTTTTTTCTCCCCAATTGTATCTGGCTAATTACCCCACTCTTCCGAGCCGTCCCGGTCGCTGCTCCACCCCCTCTGCCGATCCGGGGAGGGCTGCAGACTACCACATGCCTCCTCCGATACACGTGGAGTCACCAGCTGCTTCTGTTCACCTGACAGTGAGGAGTTTCACCAGGGGGGACGTAGCGCGTGGGAGGATCACGCTATTCCCCCCAGTTCCCCCTCCCCCCCCGATCAGGTGCCCTGACTGACCAGAGGAGGCGCTAGTGCAGCGACCAGGACACACACCCGCAGACTTAGCATTTTATCATAAATAATACCAAATCGCAATATTTATATGGTGACATTTGAAAAATCGCGGTAATGGCACTGCAATTTTGTCGTAATTTGAAACCAGGAGGTCTTCCTACCGATTCCCACAGCCCTGATAGACATAGCGCCGTGGGTGGGAAAGGACCGGTCTGTTGGGAAAACTGTAGATTGTCCAAGAGGCTGTGAGGGCCGCTCGCTGCAGGCCCCTACGGTGTCCGGAGCTTTTTGACCCTGTGGAGTGGATTCACACGGTCGGAGTTCTGCAACACATGCCACCGCCACCACATGCCGGACTACCACTGATCCCAGAATAATGTGGCCACAGCCGACCTAATCGACGCAGGCAACCCTGCACACGGACCGACAGGCCTCAGACTGTGTTGGCCCAGTGAATGTTTATCCATCCAGAAAGAGCTGGGAATGTAAGGATGTAGGGATGAATTCCCTGGATGAATTCCCAATCTGATTTTGGGACTCCATTCTCAGATGCTGTGTATTCTTGTCTTTGTGCCCCTATATCAACAACACACATCCATTTCGGGTGGTAACGCCGGTTTTGGACAGGATGCAATTTAGAAATTGTTTTATAATTCCCGTGTAATGTTTACTATTTGTGCTTTTGCATTAATGCTTTTCTGTAGGCAGGGCAAAAGCTGCGTTAAACGACACGTAGGTCGGGGAGCGGCTCGAAAAAAGAGGGGGCTAAGGGTTAATGTGTTACACCTCGCACACAACACATCCCATGCACACTCATTCTTATTTGCTGTTCACAGGAATGACTAGTGTGCATGTGTCACACATGGTGCACCCTCCCAGTTCATTTTCCTTTAGACGTGCACACACATGCAACACACACACACCTACCCACCCACACACACACACACACACACACACTGTTCATTCTCAAGTTTGCTGTACCGAAACACTGATACTGTCACATATCCAGATATAGTTAGGACATTCAGTTTAAACCGTGTAATTTTTTTCTTCAGGATATCTCATGATCATGCTGTTTTTTTTTTTTATTTATCGCTCTAGTTTTCCTCTGTTATGTTGTCGAGATATCCATGCTTATTGCGCCGGGTTTTCCCAGGAATTAGACACGGAAAGCGTGGCGCATGAAGCGCCATCTTGTTCGCATTACTCGCAAGCAACCCTTAAGTTACCTGGTCAACATTTCCAACGTGATGTGCTTGCTGCAGTCTTTTCCACTCGTGCGGTCACATGTGGGAGAATACACGTGTCGGGATATTTTTGTGTGGAAACCACGTAACGACCAAACGCTGCATTCCCGTCGCCTTCATGTCGGAGAGCCTCTTCGGATATTGCGTGAGAAGACCCCTTTTTCGTCGTGCAACGTGGAAGAAATCCTCTAATGTTGGACTTTCCGGCTAGTTATACAAGATGCAGCTCGGCAAAGGCCCCGTATCAGCTGTGAGGCCTCCTAAAAGCCTCCGTCCGTGTCGGCCGTGCTTATCTCTTTTCTTTCTACTGTTATTAATAACACTGGCATGCCAAAACATGCTGATTGCCTTGTGAGTTATAGCAATGCTTTGTTTAATGTTATTTGATAAGCCGTGTGTGTGTGTGTGTGTGTGTGTGTGTGTGTGTGTGTGTGTGTGTGTGTGTGTGTGTGTGTGTAAAGGCACATCCTGGTCAGGTTTGTGAAGGAATTCTGTTTGCACAGCTAGTAGACAGTGCTTACGTGCTTCAGGGAAAGGTAGCTTGCCTACGTATGTCTATGTAGTGAGAAAGAAAGAGAGAGAGAGGGGGGGGAGGGAGGGAGGGAGGGAGGTGTGCCCCTGTATGAAGGAGGCCTGTAGCCTCATTCCAGCTCTGTGTTGCACCACTGCTGGGTGATGTCATGGAAAAAGCGGCAGACTCTGAACTCTGCGCGGCTGGGCACAACCAGCAGCCAGGCCTCCATCTAACTACAATCAGCCACGCTACGCTGGCTCGCCGTGACCATCTACACACAAACCCACTACGTCTTCTGCTCCATCAGTCGCCTCACTAGCTGCCGCTGAACTCTTGAACTTTAAAAGTTCCGACGCCGAAGCGTTTATAGTAAAGAGGAAGAAACGTATGGCGAAAGATGTTTAACGACAGTATTGTGTGTTAAGAGAATCTGTGTTTACGTGCAAACAGATTTTTTTGGGGATCCCCCCCCCCTCATTTTCATCCCAATTGTACCCAGCCAGTTACCCCACTCTTCAGAGCCGTCCTGCTTGCTGCTCCACCCCCTCTGCCGATCTACCACACGCCTCCTGCGATACATGTGGAGTCGCCAGCCGCTTCTTTTCACCTGACAGTGTGGAGTTTCGCCGGGGGGACGTAGCGTGTGGGAGGATCACGCTATTCTCCCCACTTCCCCCGCCTCCCCGAACAGGCACCCCGACCGACCAGAGGAGGCGCCAGCGCAGCGACCGGGACACACACCCACATCCGGCTTCCCACCCGCAGACACGGCCAATTGTGTATGTAGGGACGCCCCGACCAAGCCGGAGGTAACACGGGGATTCGAACCGGCGATCCCCGTGTCGGTAGACAACGCACCGCTACGCTGCCCGGGCGCCCCTGCAAACAAAACATTTGACTGGGAGTTCTCAGTTTATCCCAATATCGATTACTATAGAGGTTGGTAATGCGGTTTAGTAGCCGTAGCTACATGATTCTTTGCGTAATCACGTCCGCCATATCCCTCCGCCCTTTAGCCTGCGCAGTGGCGCTCCGGCACCTCACCGTATATGCGGCTCTCCTTCTGGTGTGTCTGCAGAAGCAGCTGTCAGCGACGTTCATTTTAGCATTATAACAAACGAAAGTTAGACGACGGCCACGTCAGCTTGTGTTACTATGTACCAGGGTAACACCCCCCCCCACACACACACACACACAGCCGCCATGTTTGTTGTCGTATGTGATCTGTGGCTTTCCCGCTGACATGCACCGTTTCACAAATACAAAGAAAGCAGGTAAAGGAAGTTCACATACGCCGTCAGATCGGAAGATTGGGTAGAAATCCAGACTGGAAATCAGATAAGTGTGTTCGCGTGACCGTTTCAGTAACCGTAGTATTAGCAGGGTTGAGGGGGTAAGAGCGGAGTAGACACACCCAGTAGTAACTCGTGCAACGGTAGAGCCCGAGCCGGATACCCCCCAGTATTTTGATTTAATCACGTGCGTGCGCGCGTCTTGCGTCAGGAAACGTTCGAACGTACTTTTGACGGCGTGGCTCAATTTGACAGCGTGACTCAATTGGTTGTCCGTTGGTGGGAAAGGCGCCTCCCTGGTCTGCTGTTTCCAGGACCAAAAGGGGGCTGCATCGCCCCCTAAGGAGGCAAAGCTGACTTAGAGGCAAGGGTCTACTAAGAAAAGAACTGACACGTTTCATTTGTGTTAGAAGTAAAAGAGGCTGTGGCTCCTCTGCAGCAAATGTTCAGTAGAATTCTTTCGACTGGTTTTTGATGGCTATAACCATTTGCCACATCTAAAAGGACGTTGTGCAAGGTTTCCTGCTAGTGTGTGTGTGTATGTGTGTGTGTGTGTGTGTGTGTGTGTGTGTGTGTGTGTGTGTGTGTGTGTGTGTGTGTGTGTGTGTGTGTGTGTGTGTGTGTGTGTGTGTATTGTCGCTGTCACATTGTATTCCATTCCGCTCCTCAGCACAGTGAGCGGACCGGCAGGCCGAGCCAGTACCTTCAGGAAATTCCTTGAAAAGCTTTCGTAGGAAATAAAACTTGATTCTTTTAACGATAGACCGAGGGGAGGTTTCACGAGCCTCGCTGCAGCCTCCTTATAAATAACTCTTAATTCTAGCACTCAGTCGGTGTCTCCCTTGCACTTCCTCTCTGTCACTTGCTCCCTCACTCACCTTTACTTATTCAGTCACAGGAGGAAAGAGGGAGAATTGTGGAGTAAAGGATGAAGAATGAGAGAGAGAGAGAGAGAGAGAGAGAGAGAGAGAGAGAGAGAGAGAGAGAGAGAGAGAGAGCATAAAAGGAAGGAAGGAAGTGCTCAGCTCTGTTTTTGGTGAGATCAGATTGTACACGTGATGGTTGATATAACAGTCTTTGCAGTTACTGGCTGACTGTAAATTTGGGATGAGAGAAAAAAAATATTCTTAATTAAGAAATTGTGACTAAAGAGGCGATTTTTCCATGGCCACGCTGACTCCAGGAATCGATATTTATGCTGCATTATAATCAGTTAATAAAGTGATACATTTTACTTCAGTTTTTTTGTTTTTTGTTTTTGCCAGGTACAGCCCAGAGCTGCGTATGTGGGTGTGTCTCGAAACAAGTGCAAGAAGAAAAAGAAAAACAGTAGAAATGGACAGGGGTGGTTGAATGAATCAAGTGTTTTGCATGGCTCGGTGTTCGACAAAGTAAACAGAACAATTGTAAAACAACCCTTATATCACAATACTTAAAGAATCACATTTCTTACAGAATCTAAATGTGTATTGCATCTTAGAATCGTCATCATATCGAATTGGGTGGTCCCCTCCGATTTCCATCCTGTGCATTTTGTGAATCTACATTTGTATGTTGCTTTGTACGGCATGGGTGAATAATCTCTGTAGTCTGTCAGATGTTGGGTAAGCCTCTGTCTCGGTCTATATGGCAGTTCTCTTCAGAATCAGAATTATGTTTATTGGCCATGTAGGTTCGTACATAGTACATGGAATTTGACTCCTGTTTTGTGGCACTCTCAGTGTACTTAACATAGAATAACAGCATACAACAATCTTCAGATACATACACAAGGATTGACCATATACAGGTGAAATAAGAGGTACGGTGCAGTGGTGCAGAGAATATATCAGAGATGCTGAAATAGATGTCAGCAGGTTACTTACATACATGCCTGAGGTAGATGGACATGACAGAGAGTACCAGTATATGTATAATGTACAGTACAGTATATACAAAGTGGTTGGATCTATTTGACAGTTAAGCGTTCATTTGAATGACAGCCCTCAGAAAGAAACTTTTTATATCTGGTTGTTTTGGTGTACAGTGCTCTTTAGCACCTACTAGAGGGGAAGAGTTGGAACAGGTTGTGACCAGGGTGTGATTGGTCTGCGGTGATGTTGCCTGCCCGTTTCCTGAGTCTGGAGGTGTATAAGTCCTGAATGGAGGGCAGGTTGGCACCCAATATTTTCTCTGCAGACTTAACTGTCCATTGTAGCCTGGCCCTGTCCTGTTTGGTGGCTGACCCAAACCAGACAGTGATGGATGTACAGAGGACAGATTAGATTATTGCAGTGTAGAATTGAATCAGCAGTTCCTGAGGCAGGTTGAACTTCCTGAGCTGGCAGAGAAAGTGCATCCTCTGCTGGGCCTTTTTGATGGTTGTGTCTATGTTGGATGCACCTTAGTTGCTGGGAGATTGTGGAACCCAGAAATCTGTAGGTTTTCACTGCAGACACCACGCTGTTGAGTAGGGTGAGGAGGGGCAGTGTTGGGGGGGCTCCTCCGGAAGTCCGCTGTCATCGCCACGGTTTGAGTGTGTTCAGCTCCAGGTTGTTATGGCCGCACCAGAGGGCCAGCTGATCGACCTCCCGTCTATATTTGGACTCGTCACCATCCCGGATAAGGTCAGTGATGGTTGTGTAATCTGCAAACTTCAGGAGTTTAACAGACGGGTCTCCTGAGGTGCAGTCATTTGTGTAGAAGGAGGAGAGCACACATCCCTGGGGGGGGGGGGGCGCCAGTGCTGATAGTCCGGGTGCTAGATGGGATTTTCCCCAGCCTTACCTGCTGCATCCTGTCTGTCAGGAATTTTTTAATCCACTGGCAGATGGGGGCTGGTACAGTGAGGTGGGTGAGTTTGGAGTGGAGGACATCAGGGATGATGGTGTTGAACGCTGAGCTGAAGTCTACAAACAGGACCCTTGCATATGTCCCTGGGGAGTCGAGGTGTTGGAAGATGTGGTGCAATCCCATGCTGACTGTATCCTCCACTGACCTGTTTGCTCGGTAGGCAAACTGCAGGGGACAAGAGGGGACTTCACAAAGCTCCAGTGATCTGTTGAAGATCAGTGTGAAAATGGGGGCCAGTTGGTCAGCACAGACGTTCAGACAGGAGGGTGACACGCTATCCGGGCCCAATGCCTCCCTGGTTTTCTGTCTCTGGAAGAGCTGGTGCACGTCCTCAACACAGATCTTGAGTGCGGGTGGGGGTTCAGTGGGGAGGGGAGAGGGGCTGGCAGGGAGTGCAGTTGGTTGTGTGTTGTGGCTGGTGAGGGTGAGGGGTACGAAAGTGCGCTTATCAAACCTTCAGTAAAACCCAATTAGATCGCCAGCCGGTTGATGGTTTCCTGCAATGTGGGGGAGATGGTCTCCTGTAGTCGCTAGTGTCTTTCAAACCTCCCCAGACTGATGATGGGTAATTGGAACTTTTCAGAGTAGCACATTTTTGCCACTCCGATGTCCTTTGTGAGTGTATTTGTGGCTTTGTTATACCAGATCCTATCTCCACTCCTGTAGGCTTCCCCTTTGGCCTGACAAAGCTGCCTGTTTTTTTCTGTGAACCAGGGCTTATTGTTGTTGAAGTACAGAAAGTTTTGGTGGGCACACACGTCCTCACAAAAGCTGATGTAAGGTTTGACCGGGTCAGTAAGTTCGTCCAGGTCTATAGATGGAGCCTCAAAAAACCCTCCTATCAGTGCAATCAAGGCAGGCCTGGAGCTCCCGTTTTGACTCACTGGTCTATTTCCTCACAGTTTTATCCACAGGTTTTGCAGATTTTAGTGTCTGCCTGCAGGTTGGGATAAGATGAATCAGACAGTGATCAGGGAGTCCCAGGGTTGCCCGGGACGGAGCGATAGGCGTCCTTTAATATTTTGTAGCAGTGATCCAGAGTGTTATTGTCTGGTGGGACATTTAACATGCTGTCTGTATTTTTGCAGTTCAGGATAATGAGAAGGGAGTCTGGATATTTGCGCTCCATGTTTTTAAGTTGATCAGCCTGGTGTTTTAACGCCTCTTTAACACAGGGCTGGGGTGCGACACAGACACTGACCAGAATAAATGATGAACATTCCTGTGGTGAATAGAAGGGTTTACAGTCAATAAAAAAGGTCTCTAAGTGAGGGCTGCATGATTTCTTCAACACTGACATCCGTACACCAACCTTTGTGTATGGAGAAGCATATGCCGCCACCCCATTTTTCCCCCCCGATAGCTCCATTTTGCGGTCCTCTCGAAGTATACTGTCCAGTATATGCTCACTAAGCCAGGTTTCAGTGAGACACAGGGCGGCATCCTTGGGGATCCTTTGCCGCATCTCTCACTCAGTCACACTCTTTGGCCAGGTGGCCCAGACCGGTCGTTTACACGTAAGCAAAGCAGAGCCATTTGCCTGCTCCACAAATGGGAAACAAGATTCTGACGCTACAGGCAGCACTATAGACAGGGCTTTGCATTGCACCACAGTGAATTGAATGATCACTCAAAAATTTTGCATTGGAATGGAAACTTGTCTGGTCCATCACAGGTCAGCTGCGTTGCAGGATGCAGCATATCCACATCCAGTCAGGCAATGTGCAAATTGCAGGGACCTGCAGTATCCCACAGGTCACATTTGTTGCAAAGGCTGATTCCTTAATTACAGTATGGCGGCCCTTTTGTCCGCAGTTCAGTCCTTGTTTACATAGTTGTTTATTGTAACATTGCACTATACTATAACTTTGAAATATCATGTTGGAACATTGAGGAAATAATTGTGTTTTACCTGTAATTTGACGCTATTAAATGTTTGTTTATATTGATAAAGTTACTTTAAAACTTTGGAGTTACACAGTGAGCTTTTGAGGTATAGAGAATTGAGAACTGAGGCTAGAGAATTGAAAGTGCCATGATGGACCATGGGTACAGATGGCTTCCTTATCATATCCCAGCTGGAAAGTTCATCTGATTTCTTACTAGCTTCCTAATCGTCATGCTCTGTAAGGCTGTCCCAGCAGGACATTGAATTTGAGTTTGCCTGTGGACATTTGGTCATTTCAGGAAGCCTCACGGGCAGTGAAATAATATTCTGGGTGACCTGGTCAAACTGTGCTAACGTCATCC
This sequence comes from Lampris incognitus, assembly GCF_029633865.1. Classification (NCBI taxonomy): domain Eukaryota; kingdom Metazoa; phylum Chordata; class Actinopteri; order Lampriformes; family Lampridae; genus Lampris; species Lampris incognitus. The sequence continues at coordinate 41,696,563 of NC_079223.1, read as the reverse complement.
AACATCACCGATGCAGCCAAAATAACAGCATTCTCTGACACCTAGCTCATCTTATTAACCTCAGCTTGCCTCTCCTTCCTTTGGGCTCATAAGTAAACTCAGCTGAGTGTAAAGTCACAGTCTGTGTCATAGACTGTCAACTTGTGCCAGAAAGACCAGTGAAGCCCTTGACCATCCGCCACACCGTAGCGCTCTAATGCGTTGCCCCATTAGACTGTATAAATAAGGGTTGTGTGGATTGGTACAGCAATCACAGTTTCGTGGGGGAAACCGGAGCACCCAGAGAAAACCCACCGCGGGTACGGGGAGAACATGCAAACTCCACACAGAGGACGACCCATGATGACCCCCAAGGTTGGACGACCCTGGGGTTTGAACCCAGTACCTTGTTGCTGTGAGGCGACAGCGCTAACCACTGCGCCACGGTGCCGCCCAATTCAATTTGTTTCCTTCTGTCAGGGTTTTTTACCATGGGAAACTTCCTGAAAATTCTTCCTAGACAGCTTAGAATATCTGTGGTCCAAGGGTGAAATTTACCTTTTCCCTGTTTTTCAGTTTCCACCACCAAATAAAATTCATGAAGATAAGATTCAAGCTGACTGGGCTGACTGAGGGCTCATCAAAAGCCCTCTTTGTCTGGCAGAAACAGGTGATTTTCTGGACCACAACTTGTCCTTTTAATAAGATCAAACATGGCATTCATGTCTCATAACTACCCGTGTAGTCAAGATCACTCAAGGCCAGACCCAAGTCCAGACCAAGTCTTTAGGGAGGTGAATCCGAGTCAAGTCTGAGACTTTGAGGTGGCGACTCTAACTCAATATCAACGGGGCCAAATCTTCTGTAAAGACGGACGTCAGAACAAGACAACTCCAGCTAAACAGCAGGACTGCAGTAAGAGCATGAGAGACTTTATTCGTCTTACAGCTACACACTAGAAGTTTAGAGATGACCCACCTGAGAACATGCAGAGGACACACAGACAGCCCTGGGGAGAACATGCCAGCACCACGCCAGGCAGGAATCGAACCCCGGACTTTCTTTGCTGTGAGGCAGCAGTGCAAGCACAGCACCACCGTGCCACAAAATTGTAGTCTACCATTGTACTAAAAGCCAAAATTTCACTACACTGTCATATTTATTCAGACCCCCCCGTCAAGGAAACGAATATTTCGGATTCCAAATTTTCAATGTTTCAACAACATGGATAAATAACAATGATTAAAAAATATACAAATTAGATTGCATTTTATTGATTTTCTCGGGCAAATTTTGAAATTAATTAAAAAAAAAAGTCTTGTACCCAACCGGTATTGGAAAAATTATCACGAGTCCACATTGTCTGAGACCGAGTCCAGTCTGAGTATTTATCTTGTGAAGTCTTAGATGAGACTGAAAGCTTCAGCATGCAGGCTGCAGACCGCATCCATTCTCGAGTACTACAACCCCTAATACACAGCATTCAGGGGGGTATTTATCCACTCTGAATAATTTGCTAATCCTATTGAGCATTTAGGAATGTGTATTCGGTAGACGGTGACTTTGACAAGGCAGTCCAAAGTACAAAACACACACTCAACAGTACAAAACTGTCTCGCTCTGTATCCCAGGAATCCACAACCCTCTGCTGCGGAGGTGGGTGGGATAGGTTGCAACATGATATAATAGTCAAATAGCGGATGATGTCACCAAATATGTTTTTTTTCTGTACTGATAAAAAGAAGAAACCAGGCAAACGACTTTTTGAGAAAACTGTTCTCGGCCATGTCAGGTTTGTCAGGTCTGAATTGAAGTGGTGTGATGATGATGTCCTCGGGGTTTGGCTCATGGACAGTTGTATCTGTCTCACATCCACCGGTCTATAATAAACTCTGGTTTGATAACTTAATGATCGAACGCCCGCTACGGCTGAAGCCATCTTGGTATTCCTTAAGATAAGTCATTGCGCCGCTCTGGTGGCCGAGCGGATAAACCGCCGTTCTTGCAACCCGCTCGTCACGTGGCTGGGAGGTTCGTATCCCAGACTCGCCGTAACCGGTCCCGGCCAGGGCGTCCACGGGGTCAGGCCTTCATTAGGCCACCCTTACCCGAGGGATAGCGGGTGTAGATCGGTGTAGTGTTCGGTGACCAGTCGTTCTCCAGCGACCCCTCTGGCCCACCCGGGCGCCTGCAGCCAAGCAACTGAAAGCGTTCTCCCTACGTCTCCTTCGCGGCCTGAGGGTGACGCAATCCACGCGAGACTTCAGCGTGTAAACTAGCGAGAGCAACCGACACGAGTTTGAAGGAAGCTGGTGTTACGACTATCTCCTTCCTGTGGAAACGTGAGCCAGGGGAGTTATTCGACAACAGTTCCGGCCATATGCCATCGGGTTAATCGGGTGGGATAAGGGGAAAAACTAGAAATACATTTATTAAAAAAAAAAGATGGGATAAGGGGAAAAACTAGAAATACATTTATTAAAAAAAAAAGATGGGATAAGGGGAAAAACTAGAAATACATTTATTAAAAAAAAGGATAGCTCATTGCATCAGGGGTTTCTGCTGGTTCGTCACTATGACTAAGTGTGCAACAAAAGGTTGCAAAAAAAAACAACAACCTTTAAAAAAGGATGTGGTAAAACGTTACACACAAACACACTCATGTATGTTTATTGTTGTGATGTTATTTTTAACATTAATAGTTTTTTTTATCCCCCCCCCCCCTTTTCTCCCCAATTGTATCCGGCCAATTACCCCACTCTTCCAAGCCGTCCCGGTCGCTGCTCCACCCGCTCTGCCGATCCGGGGAGGGCTGCAGACTACCACATGCCTCCTCCCATACATGTGGAGTCACCAGCCGCTTCTTTTCACCTGACAGTGAGGAGTTTCACCAGGGGGATGTAGCACGTGGGAGTTTCATGCTATTCCCCCCCAGTTCCCCCTCCCCCCCGAACAGGCGCCCCGACCAACCAGAGGAGGCGCTAGTGCAGCGACCAGGGCACATACCCACAACTTGCTTCCCACCCGCAGACACAGCCAATTGTGTCTGTAGGGACGCCCGACCAAGCCGGAGATAACACGGGGATTCGAACCGGCGATCATGTTGGTAGGCAACGGAATAGACCACTGTGCCACCCTAAACATTAATAGTTTCCTGCATGCTTAGAGATTTAATGGTAAATACCAGGTGGCATACATGGTATTAAGCACATTGGCAGTCATAACGTTAACAGTATGATGGGTGGCAGAAATGCTTACCCAGCAGCGGGAGACATCTTGCTGGTGACATCTGTCCACTTTTCAGCTACAACACTGATGTATTTATGGGTTATCAAGGTGGTGTTTCGGTTGATCCACAGATTTTATGTCATCATCGTTTACTATAAACCAGTGTTCACATCTCCCTTCGCTGCCTAGAGAGCCGGTCCTTAGTTCACCTCGCTCCGGCGGGCTGCAATCTGTTGTTCCCCGTGTTGGTAGGACGACGGAATAGACCGCCATGCTGCCCGGACGCCCCTCATGCATGTCTTTTTGATGGTGGGAGGAAACCGGAGCACTCGGAGGAAACCCACGCAGACACGGGGAGAATGTGCGAACTCCACACAGAAAGGGCCTGGGGCGGCCTGGGATTCGAACCCAGGACCTTCTCGCTGTGAGGCAGCAGTGCCACTGGGCCTCCGTGCCGCCCGATGTATTGTTTTCATTGATTTCTTTTTTTTTCTTTTTCCCTGAGGTATTTTTCTTTTCTGTCTTGTGTTATTTCTCTCCAGCAAAGTGAACTACAAGCGGCGGTGTTTGGCTTGGCCGCAGCCTAAAGCAAATGGTCGACATTTTACACCTGAGAAAATCTGACAGACCGAATGCCGGTGTCATATCGTATTGAGACTAAACGTGATAGGAATCAGAACGCAGGTCACCAACCGAGCGAACTCGGCACTTTGAAAGCCATTTTTAATTTTCCGAGACACGGCTCCGTCGTTTGGCAGTCAAGTAACACACACGTCGTATTTCTCATCGAATTAGCGAAACTATGCGAACGAACACAAATCTCTCCGAAGAGAGCGCCTCAATGGGATGCAGACGCCGATGAAATCAGGATGGAAAGAATGAGAGGAGGCTAAGTAAGAAAGAGAGACGGCGCGACGGAGGGAGGGAGGGAGGGCACACCCCTTATTTAAACACATCAGCATCCGCCATCCGCTTTGGGGTTGAGATGTCATCCCATGCGGCGATGCTCTGATGGCATCACCAAACAGGCTCCTCGTACTCTGACCGCACCGTTGTCATTAACCCAAGGGGGTTTTGTGTATTTATAGAAGCCACATCTGTCATAAAAAACCCTTTTGTTAAGCCTCAGCGTTGTGTGTGTGTGTGTGTGTGTGTGTGTGTGTGTGTGTGTGTGTGTGTGTGTGTGTGTGTGTGTGTGTGTGTGTGTGTGTGTGTGTGTGTGTGTGTCCGTCTGTGCTTCACCTCTTACTTGACTCCGAATGTCAACAGAAATTCTAGTAAGGCGAAGTTGTCGTTTTAATTAGAACTTGGGTCAGTTGTTTGTCTTTTGCCAAAGTAAAGTAAGGTCATTGGTTAATGTTGTTTGGTTTTGGGCTGATTGCACCGCCCCCCCGTCCTCACGGTAATGAAATTAGCTGCAGGGAAGTGTCTGTTTGTCAAAGTTCAGTTGGGCTTTACTGCTCGGAAAGACAAATAGAATGCAGTCAGTTAGCATGCGTATGCATGTACGTACACACACTCACACGCACACACACACACACACACACACACACGTTTTATCCTCATGCTAGTTGCCACAGCAAGCTCCTTGAGCATTATGACCTTTCCAGCAAGCGCTGATAGGTCCACCAATCTTCCCAAGTTTGAGTGTGGAGCTCCCTGCCGCCGCGGGCTGCAGGACCCCATTCCAAGGTCACCCAGCTAAGTGACAAGCCATAGGTTGATGGAAAATCCATAGCGTTATTGCCATACATTACTTTTATTTGATTTGGCCTATGGCGAGCATAATGCAGTGTGGTGGCGGCGGCGGAGGCGGCGGCGGGGGGCTAAAAGTGGGCCTCTGGTCGGGTGCTGGGACCGTCTCATTTGTTACACGTGAACACACACCACTTACACACGCCCATCCCGCGTGACATTGATATACGGACCCTGCTCAACATCCAGAGGCCTGACCCCGTGAGTGCCTGTGAGTGCTGTAATTCACTCTGTGCTATGGATTTTCCATCAGAGGTCGGCGTGTGGGAACACCCGGGACGGGGCGCTCACAAACACCTTGCTGTGTCTGAGAGCACACTTCAAAGGGGGGGAGCGAGAGGTCGCGTGACGTGTGTGTGTGTGTGTGTGTGTGTGTGTGTGTGTGTGTGTGTGTGTGTGTGTGTGTGTGTGTGTGGCTGGATGGGGCTGCATGTGCCACGCGGGATGTGAGTTCTGGTACCGCTTGGCTGCTCTGTAATGTTGCAATACGGTTATGCTTTGTAACATTTCATACGTTTTTTGATGGTTATATTTATGGTACAGTAACTGTACAGCAATGGAGTGCCGTTAGCTGATCACTAGCTTAGCTAAAGTAGCCTACTTATGTCCCTGCAGTATTCAAAATATGCTTAACAGTGCTGTCCTTTGGATAGAATATGCTTGTAAAAGCTAAGACTTGGAGGCGGCACGGTGGCGCAGTGGTTAGCGCGGTCGCCTCACAGCAAGAAGGTCCTGGGTTCGAGTCCCGGGGTAGTCCAGCTTTGGGGGTCGTCCCGGGTCGTCCTCTGTGTGCTCCAGTTTCCTCCCACAGTCCAAAGACATGTAGGTCAGGTGAATCAGCCATACTAAATTGTCTCTAGGTGTGAACTGTGAATATGTGTGTGTGTGTGGGCCCTGTGATGGACTGGTGGCCCGTCCAGGGTGTCTCCCCACCTGCCGCCCAATGACTGCTAGGATAGGCTCCAGCATCCCTGCGACCCTGAGCAGGCTAAGCAGTTTGGATAATGGATGGATGGCTTTTTATGGTAGAACATTTTACAGGGAAATTAGTGTACATCCCCCCCCCCCCCCCGTCACAAGCTGAGGCTGTTTCCCACAGCCGGGTAGTCTCTGCAGTGCTGGCCATATTCTGCAGAGCCCTGCTGATGTGTTCCAGTAGAACTGCTCGGTATTAGTGGAACAAGTGATCCGTCATTGTAAGTAGTGAGCCATATGCGTTTGTCACATCCTGCTCTATGCACGGCGCTGGAGGCATGTCCCTGACGGTAGATGAAGAGGGCCCGGCCTCGTGCTTGTGGAACAAGCTCCCTAAATGCCTTCTGTCTATATTAGCAAGGCACTTTGTCTTGTGTAAATATGGTAGAATGTCATAGGCTTGAATTAAGAGATGTACAGGACCCGGCTCGTTGCATGCTCTGCTGAATAATGTTGTGTAAGTTGTTTTCTCTGCGCCGCTGCACCTTATCTCGCCTCCTGTTTCTCCTGTATGTAGTCAACTCTTGTGTATATATCTGGAGACCGTTGTGTTGTAGTGTTGTTGTTCTGTGTTGGGTGCACTGAGAGAGCCATGAAGCCGGAGTCGGATTCCATGTATGGGCAAACCTACATGGCCAATAAAGATGATTCTGATATAGGTGTCCGGGTGGCGTGGTGGTCTGTTCTGATGTTGAGTTCACTTTCTCTTCACGATGAATTTGGCTCCATTTTTTCTTCTTCTGTTCAGTCACATTACACTATATTACAGTCATGTAGTATTACATCACAATAATGTAATATTACATTACTTGGCTTTCCTTCTGTGTGACCCCGTGTAATATTCATAATGAGATAAACCCTTTTGAAACAACAACACTTCCAAACAGACGTAGCGAAGAGCTTTACACAACAGCCATTAAAAGCGTATGCATGGCGGCGCCCATGGGGGCTCACCTGGTGCAGCGCATACCACACAAGGCTGAGTCCTCACCGCAGCGGCCTGGGTTCGAATCGGGCCCTTCGCCGCATGTCATCCCCTCTCTCTCTCCCCCGCCCTTCCTTTCTCTCTACACCATCGCTATCAAACAAAGGAGGAAAATGCCAAAAAAAAAATCATCTTTAAAAAAAAAAAAGAAGTATGCATGCATATATTCATGGTTTATGGAGATCGTGTTTATCATATAGTTAGCATATGTTACATATTCATGTTTCCCCTCTCTTCTCCTCCACAGATAGTATATTCCCATAAGCCCCACTTCGTGGCAGTGCACTGTCAAGAGGTGGGCGGCAAAAACTACGAGGCGTCCATGTCGCACGTGGACAGTTTTGTCAAGTAAGTGTCCTGTCAGAGAGCATCAGATGTATTTTTGTCCAACTGGTTGACCCTAATGGTAGCAGATGAGCCTCTCTTTTCTTTTCTTTTCTTTTTTTTTTTCCCTCCCTGAAAAAGCACCACCCACGTCACGCCCGCCGGACTGTGGAGGAGCCGTCTCTGTTTTCTAAAATGTGGATTTACTCCCCCCCTCTGGCGGCACCGCAGCCGCAGCATCTCTGCATCCGGATGAAACCGATGCATCCGTTTCCCAGCATGTCGTCTTTTGCCTTTCAAGGATGTGCTCGATAGTGCAGTGCCCTAACGGAGGATAAATATTTACATCTTAAACATCGTGTTAAACTCAGCTGCCCGAGTGGTTATGGAAGTGGAACCCGTGCGTGGCCCGGTTTCAGGAGAATGTGGGATATATCGGCTTAATGAACACAACACCTAACATGACTAATGCTATTTTATCTGTGTGTGTGTGTGTGTGTGTGTGTGTGATCAGAGAGCTGTTGTCCAGTGATGCCATGAAGGAGTACAACAGAGCCCGCGTCTACCTCGACGAGAACTACAAGTCCCAAGAGCATTTCACAGTAAGCCGCAATGGGATTTTAAAAAAAAATGGGATTTTGTTAATATGTGCACCCTGAGAAATGGCGGGGATGAAAGAGGGCATGCTGGGAAATAAAACAAAAACTCTTTGAAGTAGCAAAAAAAAAAAAAAAAAAACCTCCAAAATAAAAATCCATGAATTTTTTTTTGGTTGAAATTTGGGTCAGGGAACCCTTCTCTCCCAGCAATGTGCAGTGGTAACATTGAGCCACGAGGTGGCGGTAGATGTTTGAAGATATTTTGGTGGCTGATCTCACACGGGGTCAAGTCAAGTCAATTTTATTTGTATAGCCCAACCAGGGTTAGTATCAATTAACATTAACCAATAATTGCTATCATTAACAATAAATGATAATAAATTATAGCCACCAGTTAGAGAAATAAAAAATACAGTGGCCTGGGTGTGTGTGTGGGGAGGCTGTACGGAAAGTTGACCCCAGCAACCATCCAATCTTGTCCAATACTGAAGTGTCTTTAAACACATTATTTAAAAAAATAATAAACATAACAGTTCTTAGCACTAATAAAAGCAATGGAGACACCAATCACACTAATACGGCCCGCTGTAATTACAATTAATGTAAATCATAGCTCATTTCCAGGCGTCTGTTGCCGTGTACGGCCTCTTGGTGGCGCTCAAACATCAGAAAAAGTGAGATTTGAATAGTCTGTAACAAACCTCAAAGTTTGCAAAAAATATGCCCCCCCCCCATTATACCCCCCTCCCCCAAGACCCTGAAAAATAGATATTTTTTGTTTGCGTTTTCCCTGCAATCCTGAAAGTACATGGTGTAGTTCTCGGTACCGCAGGTGGTGAAGGGGACCAGCGGCACATTACCCAGAAACCCGGGTGGGGGAAACGAGAGGACGGAGCAACATCCATCACGGGGGTGAATGTGTGGACCGTGTTGCCGGTCAAGACTGTGATGGCTGAGCCGTGTCTGTTTTGATCTCGCCTCCTTCTTCTTCTTCCGTGTTCTTTTTGAGTTGTCATCACGCTACGCTGCGCCTCCTCAAACCCGTCGTAAATCACAACACCCAACGAGTCACAGTTGCTCTTTTCATAAACATATTACAAACGCTGGCCTTTACAAACAAATAATGATCTGCCATTTCATATAGGCCCGGGTAATATCTCTGCATTATGAAGTGTTTATCCGGCGGCGTTTGTCTCGACATTAACCTTTCTGCCGTATTTCCATTCTCATCAGATACATATTGCCGTTTCAGCCTCTCTCTCTGTGTGTGT